>NC_055683.1:8089288-8362895 GCF_017639745.1 Melanotaenia boesemani | reverse complement strand
ACTTCAGAGGAGACGGACTCGTATGTAACATCCAGTATGACCAGTAAGGAGGAGGGCTCCCTCACACACTGGAAACATGAAGCTTTGAAACACAGCTGAGTTTGAAAGAACTGAACCAGAAGGATTCGACTGATGTGACTGGATTTAGGATCAAACTGCAGCTGTTTGTGCTTCTAGAGTTATTGGAGGATGCAGGATGTTCAGATGTGATGAATCAGATCAGATGAATGCAGCAGCAAAGATTCACAGTAAAACCTGATTCTGAGAGTTCAGCTTCAACTTTCACATTTTAATACTGACAAATACTTACTGTCTTGATAGATCCACGACTTTGATGGAAATGAACTAAACCTTGTAGCGACTGATCGCTCTTCATGGAGACACAGCTGGGTCAGGTCCAGATTCTAGTTCTGGTTCAGGTTCAGATTCTGGTTCTGGCAGTAATCCAGGTCCAGGTTTTGGTTCTGGTACTGGTTCAGGTCCAGGTCCAGGCTGGTTCCTGTGAATCCAGATGTTTGGTGATGTGAGTTGTGATCTCTGACATGGAGAAGAGTCATGGACAGTTAGAGATGGACATCTCACCTCTGAGTGGTTTTAGAGGGAGGGACTCCCTCCTCTCTGTCCTGATCCATGATGCTGGATTCAAATCAGCTCACACACACTTTCTACCTTCACCTGCAGAGGAAACACACATCATTCATCTGAACATCTACTGAAATCCTCCTTTCCATCATCTGCTGCTCCTCCTCTGATTGGCTCTGAGTTTCTGCTTCATATCAGAGTCAGATGGATGCAGTCAGACAGCAGTGAGGAAGAGGAAGCTGCCTTCAGCTGCTGGACTTCTATCAGGACCCCAGATGGAGGGATGGAGCTGCAGACCAGCCTCAAAAGAGGAAACATTTCTCCTCCTTTTATTACCATGAACAGAAAGTGAAACTAAATCAGATGAAGATTTAAAACAGGAAGCAGGAAAAAAAGTTTGACATTTTCTGTCAGAAACAGAAACTAAAGGATGAAGTTAAAGAAGGAAAAATGAAGTGATTCCAGTTTGGATGGAAAGTCTGACTGAAGGAGCTGCAGAATCACACACTGTAGGTTCTGATCCGTTAACCTGCTTCCTGTCAGCCCCTCCTCATCTTCATCATCTTCACCTCTACAGGTGGAGTATCTGCTCCATCACAGCTGCTCACACTGAAGCTTTTTTCCACATTTAGGATCAATTTTCATTTCAGCTGTTTCACTGAAAATCTTCCTGCAGCAGTTTGACTCAAAGAAGGTGAAAGTGTTCAGATCAGAGCGGGAGACCAGTTCTACAGAGAAGCTTTACTGGTAATCTCCTGGAAACTGGAATAAAGACAGAAATAAAATGAGGGTTTAGTGTCAAACAGCAGATGAATGTGGTTCAATCAGCGGTTCCAGCATCAAACTGCAGGTGTGACGAAGTTCAGCAGGAAAAAGTCAAACGAGGGAAGGAGACCTACACGAGACCAAAAAGAAACATCCCAGCACACACAGGACATGCAGGTGGATGTTCTACTTGCGACCTTGATCCACAACTACCTCACAGTATGTTAAGCTGGGAAATATCACATTAGACACCACTCTGAGCAGCATGGGGATGCTACAGGGGAAGGTCCTGCCCCCACTCCTGTTTACCTTTTACACCTCAGACTTCTGGTTCTCTTCACAGACCTGCCACCTGCTGAAGTTCTTGGATGACTCTGCCATCGTGCTATATCAACAGGGGCCAGGAGGAAGAGGACAGGGGGTGGTGGTGGACAGGTTTTATGGAGTGGTGTGGACTGAATCACCTGCAGCTGAATGTCACAAAGACAAAAGAGTTGATTGTGGATGTCAGACAGCATGAGGACCGGTCTGAACTCTGTTACCATCAGGGGTACAGAATAAACAGTGTGGACAGCTACAAGCAATGGGTTTCCACTTGGACATTAAACTAGGCTGGACAATAAAAACTGATACCATCTACAAGAAGGGTCAAGTTGCTGGTTCTTCCTCATTGAGACTCAGACCTTTCAACGTCTGCAGGATCCTGCTGCAGATGTTTTTTCACTCGATGGTATCCAGCATCTTCTTCTATGTTGTAGTGTGCTGGAGCAGCAGGCTGAGACAGTCAACACTAAGAGAGTCAACAAGCTCATCAGCAGAGCTGGATCTGTCCCAGGAATTGAACTGGAGTCTGTGGTGGCGGTGTCCGAGATGAGGATGATGAGGAAGCTCCTCAGTATAATTTACAATGTTTTTCACCCCCTGGATGCCACATCGACGTCTTGTCAAAACTCTTCCAGCCATTAAACTGAGACCACCGAGGAGCTCCACTGCACACCAGAGGAGGTCTTTCCTACCTGGAGCTATCAGACTTTTTAACTCCTCCTACTTTAGCAGCAGGTAAACTTAACTTAAAAACTTACTCTAAATATAAACTGCAATATTTATCTGCTCTGTTCATAACCATGTGCAACAGTCCAATTATATTTTTTCTCCTGTAACAACAATTTCCTTTGGGATCATTAAAGTTGTTTGTATCATATTGTATTAATTTTACTTCAGTCATTTTTTTCTTTTTTGCAGGATTTTTTTTTTTTTTTTTTTTGGTTTTTGGTTTTTATACAACTGTAAATAAACTCAAGTACTGAAGGGTTAAAATAGCCACCTTTGAGATTATTCAGTAAATTTTCTATAAAGTTCCTGATGTTATTCAAATAAAAAGCTTTAATTGTACAGCTACAGACAAAAGGTGCTACTGAGAGCCATTAAGTCAGCAGAAAAGATTACTGGCTGTCCCCTGCCATCCCCAGATAACCTTGTTACATCATGCTAACTCAGCCGAGCTTCGAACATCATGAAGGGCCCCTCCCATCCTGGTCACCACCACGTTGAACTGTTGTCCTCTGGCAGATGCTACAGAGACATTTTTTATCCATTTGCCATTAGTCTACTGAACAAAGAATGACTAACTCATGACCCCTTGCACTTTATTAGAACACATTACTCATTTAAGCACTAGTCACTTTCATGCAGTTTTTATTTACTCGTTAAACTATTCTCAGTCTTTTATTTTTAACAGACTTTAATTTATAATATTTTCTATGTGTCTTGTGTCATTGCTTCTGTGTCTTTTATGTAATAGGAATACCTGACAATCTCCTTGCACTACTATGTGTTTTGAAAATAAACGCTTTGAAACTTTGAAATTGAATAATTGGTCAGTGTTGTATGTTTATTTCTGATCATACATCAGATTATCTCTGTGTGATGGACAGCTGCTTTGTTTGTTTGTTTGTTGTTGTTGTGAATCACTTCTTTTGCTTTAGGTTGTTAGAACAACTTTCTGTCCCTACATGAGAAGAATCTGCTTATGTAGCTGCAGACAGTAGCAGGATGTTTCTGGAAAAACACTTTTCTGACTGAACCGCATGCACCTATAGTGCGTGCACGTTACTTGTCAACTCACAATGCATGCTCCAGATGAGGTCTCTTCAAAGACCCCTGTGTTATTCACCTAAGAACCGATTCTTTGTAGTGAATGAGAAGAACCAATTCCTGTGTAAGGGAGTCAAATATTTAGAAGAGGTGGGATTTTATTTTGATGGGCCCACCATGCGGTCAATTCCATAAAAGGAAAGATTAGGATCGTACCACTATGTAAGGAAGGAAGGGCTTGTTAGAAGACAGAGATGTAGTGGTACAGACCAGAGAGCTGGAAGCCAGGAAAGAGTTAACATTTCACTTTGTGAAATGACTCACGAGGTTGTGCTGCTTCTAGCAAATTTCCCTCCTCTGGATATATGTTTAATCTTTTCTATTATAATTCTCTACTTAGACTTTATGAAAGGCAGCTCCTCTTTGGTTTTATTTTGGCTTGATTTTGGCTCAGGTGACGCCACACATACGGGGGCTGCAGAGGTTAAAATAGCTGGGATAGCTGACATTCAACCAGCAAAAGGAACAAACCAGAGAAGAGGAAGGAAGAAGGAGGAAGGAGGAGGAAGAATAATAAGAAAACAACAATAACAAAGACAATAACTTTAGAGATGTTGCAAGATTTTGATGAAAGTCTGTGTGAGTGTGTCAGGTGTGGTGGGGGGTTACGGGCTGCCCTAGTCTGTCTCTAGCCTCGATGGAGGCGTGGTCACATTTGCAGGATCACAGTGATCACTCCTCATCCTCTGCATGCTGACAGACACTGAGTTGTCCTGTGGGGTTTTGTTTAACTTTTTTATGTGTCTGTCTTATTTTAGGATGATTGTCAGCTTAGTTTACTTGTTAAAGCTGCAGGGAATTTTCTGTTGTGTGTCTGTACAGGTGTAGCAGTTGGTTGTCTGGTGTTACGTTGGATTGAAGTGTTACGTTGGATTGAAGGGTCGTTGCTTCCATCTACTGTATCTTTGTCTCTTCTTTTTTCTACTTTTTTTTTAACTTCTCTTCATTATACCTTTGTTTCTGTCCCCTCTGTTCAGGTCCAACAAGAATCCCACAATTCCAATAAATAAGATAAAACTGTATATTTAAGTACAAAACTGAGATTATCAAGAGGAGCTTTATACCCATAAAGCTCTTCTTGGCAAAGCAAAATTGTTCAGCACAACACAGCAGCCAGACCATCAATCTATTACCACCATGCTGGACAAGTTAAAAAATAAAGAAGTCAGATCACAAACATTAAAATAAACATTTAACCTTTTCCAGATAATCAAACATTATAGAAATATGTTGACCTGACTTACTTTCCAGGTTTCACACATTTAGTTGCACTTTTCCAGTCAATTTGCTGCTCTTAATAAGTTTTAGATTTTTTTTTTAACTTCTGCTTTGAGTCTCCTCGTTCACAGCTTCCTGGTCTCAGATTGTTCTGGTCTTTGTTCCCTCATGTCCTCCTCTGTGGTTTTGTTGGACCACTTCTCCTCCCTCCTGGTTCTGGATTGTTCTGGACCCTCAGTCTGATTAATCAAACCAAATAAAAACAGCTTTAGTTTTACCTTCAGATGGAGGATTTCATGGAGAAATTCAGCAGCACCACGACGACGTGAGAGGAAGTGAAAATAAACTGAGGGATGTTTTGCTGACCCAGTTAGAAATCTGACACATGACAATTTATGAAGTTGAACTGCCCTGAACTGCTGGAAGTTTCCACAAAGAGACAGAAACCTGATCCTGGATCTGAATCTGAAGCTCTGAAAACCTTTAGTTCTGGTTCCAGTCTCTCGGCTGGAATTCAGAACCAGTTCTTAAACCCTAGTTTTTAATTGTTCGTCATCTTTGTCCTTAAAATGAGTTAATTGTGTTAAAGAGTTCATTTCAACAACACGTTTCTACAAGTTGGGAACTTGAACCAAAACGAAGACTTTCAGCTTGATTTGGTCCCAGTTGGAGGAGAACCGGGAGTCTAGCACCCCCCTTTCCTCCATCTGGAGTTTTACATCAGAATCAATATTCAGATTTTTAAAACAAGTAATTTCCCTTTTATAAACCATCATCCTCCTCCTGGAAGTTGCAGGTGAAATGGGGTGGGGGTGGGGGTGGGGGGGTCAGGTGGAGAAGGAATGGCTTTTCTCAGAGCGACGCTGTGCAGGACACCACATGTCATGTTTATGTTGCACCTCCACTGGATTTTGAGGAGGCCAACGGCTCGATCCACAACAGCATGTACACGAGCATGGACCACATTAGTGCACCTCCTCTATGTTCTGTGGGTTTGCAAATGGAGTGAGGAGCCATCGCTGCTGTCACCTGTAGCCAGTCATTAACTACAGCGTCTGCTGCAGTCTGTCCTCTACACTGCTGTACATTAGTATGAGTCATGTGTTCACGCAGGTCACCGGGCCACTAAAATGATCACAAATAACTTGTATGTTCATTGAATTTACTTTACATGTTTATGGTTCACTTAGCAAATTTGTTCTCACTCTGAGCTGTTATAGTCATGTGAGGGTTGTCAATCACACCGATTACATTTGGGAAATTTTGCCCTTTTGATGTTGGCCTGTTCTCCCACAATGTCAGGAAACTTTATGTATGGATTAGTCTCTTTAATAATGCCATTTAAAAACAGCTGGTATTATTGGGCTCAGGGACGGCAGAGATAGATTCCAGACCTAAGGATAGAAGTTTGATCTTATCAAACACATATCAGCCTTCATGTCGGCTAATTCCAGCAGGAAAGAACAGGTTGACAGAAACCCGGTAATGGTCAACAGCTGCAGATGTTACAGGATCGCATGGTTCAGGCTGGTCGATCGATCACTGGGCCCAGTTCAGCACACAGATCTAAGAGCCCTGCTCTAAGGAAACTAAATCTGCATTTCAGCCAGTCATGGGTCAAGAAATCTTCATACTCTCTAGAACCTCTGTCCTGATCCTGTCATTGGCATAATCTTCTAGCAGTGCCAGCACATCCATTGTGATCCGTTGTGAAGCCTTGAGTGTCGCTGCAGTGTTTATGTTTACCCATTAAGTACACCACTTACTACACACCTTGTCACAATTAAAGTACCATTAAGAGCCATTACTATAAAATTTGAAGATGTACATATGAAACTACTGTGCTTTAACTCTTAAATGAGTTCTTATGGACTGTATGGCTTCATCCAGGAAAACTTCTATAACACTGCAGGCCTCATGTTTATGATTACGAGGGTCTACAAGTCTGACATGATGGTTAAATACACAACATGAATGTGGTTTAAATTCACCATCTCACATTATGTGCTGTCAGTTTCCTCCGGCTCCAAAATGTTTGTGCGCAACGTTCAGAGTTTGCGTACAGGTGCAAACATTTTTCTGACAAGATATTTTGATAAATCACAACTTTGGACAGAAAGTGACGAACACCATTTTCAAGCCCTGTTTTCTGTGCACACAATGTTTATAAATGAGGCCGCTGAGCCTTTTTTATTCTCTACTAGGGGAGGAAGGAAAGGAGATGGAGCTGCTTCACTAGCTCATAGCTCGACTGCAGCAAGTATCGCTAGATAATGTTTCTTCATTTGAGCATCACATTTGTTTCTAGCCACCAGTCTTATACATTACAGTTTATCAACCACAAAAACCTCCTTCTGGTCCTATTCTACTATTCTACAGTCATTTGGCAGACGACTTACATCTGAGAGTAAAAACAACATAATTCATTCCGACTAGTAGAAGAATTAAAGCCCCAGTTAGAATGTACAAAAAACTAAATTCAGCAGCATTCTTTGTGCACGTGTGCTGGATTCATGCTTGGGTAAGAAAGTATGGAGGTCCAGGCTGTAGAAGGGATGAAAGCAAAACCGCAACCTGATCATGAAAGGAGACAAGCCACTAATCCACCCATACCTCCAGCTCTGCATGTCTTATCTTTTAGTGGAAAATGCTGAAGCCTAAGCCTTGTGTAATGCTGTGATGTTTGAGGGATGGACTTTATGAACCTCCTCTTATTAATGCCTTGTTATGTGTAAAACAATTCAGTATGTGTGTCTTACTTTTACTCTACACATGCTCCTTGCAAATAAAATTGTAGACACTGAAAATAACTCTGTGTCTTCTTTTAATTGAAGCTTTATTGGTGTTATGAAGAATTTCCTTGACATTTTGGTCCTTCAAGCTGGATCCCATATTCGTCCAGACTCAGAGGAGAACTGCAGAGAAGCTGAAGACTTTGCACAGCCATGTCTGGGACCTGCTAAAGACCTCTACCTCAACGTTAGTTAAATAGAGACACCGGTGGACCGCAGTTCTGAGTTTATCAGGAATCCACCTTCAACAAGAAAGATAACAGGAGCACTTGAGTATAAATTGTGTGATGAGAAGAAATGTTGCGTGACAAGGTCGACATGAAGGAAGCCTTAAAATCGTAAACGTGAGCTAGTGGGTTTTAAAAGATAACGACTGAACCAGAGTTAGTAGGTTCTAAAAGACATCACCATGAAATTGTGATAAAGAGAGAAATAAATTGCAGACAGAACAGAGAAACAAAAAGTGTACTATATAAAATAAAAAATAAAAAAATAAAATTGAGAAAAAATAAAATAAAATAAAATAGAGAAAGGAATGAAGGTGTGGATATGTATGACAGCAGACTCTCACACAATCCGAAGCAGCGGACAGAGTGACAAACCTCCCTGCACACATAACGACTAAATAGACTCATTAAATAGACTCAACTATCGTATAAAAGACCAAATAAAATGAGGAGGAAAGTTTTTAAGGAATACTACACGAGACTGGAGGAAATACTTTGTACTCATAATGGTTTAATTCTGGAAGCGAATGAAGACGAATATCACCAACAGTTAAAAAATACCTTTCATGTGTGTAGTTTGTCCCCAATCAAAGGATTTTTTAAAAAAAACACATGAAAGATTTTTGCATCAGGAACAAAACAGTTTTACCTTGATCATACTAAACATGGAGAAAAGGTAATGAATGAAAGAAAAAGGAAAGTAAGAAACCCCAGGCTGTTTCTGTTGTAGAAGACGTTATGTATGGAGAAGCTACGAGAGGTGGACCAAGAGGACGAGGTCGAGTCAGGGTCAGGGGCAGAGGACGAGGACAGAGAGGGCGTGGTGGACGGCAAAATAGTAGGAGAGAGGCTGCCGAGGGAGACAGGTGTTACAGCTGTGGACATTTTAGACACTGGTCACAAGACTATGCTGACTCAGAAAAAGCCTGACTAAAGAGAACAAAAAGGGAAACAGGAAGTGATGCAGGTTTAGGGGAAGTGGAAGTTTTTAACTTAGAAGAGATGCTTTTTTCAGCAGATGAGAAACCACAAAAAAACATTGTGGGTTTCGGGCCAAAAATTAACTTTACCGTGTGATTCACACAGAAAACACAGCAACACACACAATAATAAACAGAACATGTAAAGATATGAAATTCTCACATTATTCTGTTCTGGTCCGCTGAGCAAATGGAAAAAAGGAGAAACTAACACAACCACCTAAAATAACTGACCCTAACACTGGAAAATACATGTAGATCCTGTAGTATTTTCACCCAACTGTCCCGTCAAGCTTCTGGGACGATATTTCATGTTTCATTTAAAAATAGGTGTAGTTCCAGGAACCGTAGAAATGAAAGTAGTCAGACTGGATGAAGCCCTGTTGGTCGAAGGAAGCAATGAACCACATTATTACTATAGCTTGGACCTTATTCCTGGAAAACCAAGTAGGATTCCAGAAGATTTAGAAAAAGAAGCTAAAAACATAGTAAATCCCACATCTGTCTTTAAGTCACCTGAAGACATGCATTTCACCGTGTACTTCAAACAAACCACAGGCCCTGGTCTCACATATAAAAAACAATTAGACAAACAGACAAGTTTAACGTAAACACTTAAAAATCTTGTCTGGGACAGCATGGACTTGTGGTTTAACTGAAGAACAACTACAGTTATTTTACTCAGTCTACACGCCACACGTCTTCCTAGCAACACAAAGACAATGTGGAAATTTTGGGAATAAAGGCCAGTATGTCTGAAAAAGCACGTGACTGGGAAAATAAAGGTACAGCCCATCCACAGAGATGTACAGCAAACCTTTAAACTGATGTATCATAAACAAACCTAATGTCCACTTAGCTGATCAGGCATGACAAAACTTATATCTTACATATATCTTACACAAGAAGAGGGGGAAGCCATTAGCCACTTCCCCTCTACTTTGTGGTTCCAAGGACCTGCGGATGTAGGTATCATGAGGGGTGTAGACAGTAAAAATAAAAGCTAAATCCTATTACAGGCTAAGAGTAAGACAGTACCCCTTAAAACCAGAAACTGAAAAGGGAAAAGCACCTGTGCTAAAATCTCTGACTGATAAGACATAGTGAGTGTCCAGACTCACCATGTAATACCCACTGTTTCCAATGAAAAAAGCTCCACCCTCTGAGGGGTGGAGGATGGTACAAGATCTTCAGGCTGTAAATGAAGCAGTTATACAGAGTTATCCTGCAGTCCAAGACCCACATACCCTTTTAAATGACTTATGACCACAAGCCAAGTATTCTACAGTAGTAGATATCAGATATATCATATCTACAGGAGTAGATCCATATTTCTTATAGCTGAAGAAAGTTTGCATTTATCTTCAAAAACAAGAAATACATCGTTATTAGGCTCGCCCAGGGTTATTTTTAATCAGCCACCAACTTTTCACAAGCAGTGTCAGTAAAACTCGTCACCTTCACACCACTGTGTCAAATATTGTTGGATACCAACTATGCTGAAGTAACTAGACTGCTGACCACTCTTATCTATGAAGAACCAACACAATGACAGATGAATTAAAATGGACTCCAGAAGCTGACAAAGCCTTTACAAGTCTAAAAATATTCTTACTAGCAGTACTGTACTGGCTTTTCCTGACTACAAAAAGGATTTTATTCAGACAGTAGATTCCAAAGATGGCCATATGACTTCAGAGTTGTTACAACCTTATGGAGACAAATTGAGGACTGTAGCTTATTACTCATCTAAAGTTGATCCAGTCGTAGCTGCACCGCCACATTGCAACCAGGCAGTTGTTGCCACCTTTATAGCAGTGCAGAGTTCTAGTTTCACAACCTCATCTGATTACAGAAAGATGCACAAGCTTAAATCCAACTACATTGTTACAAACATCTGATGACGGATCACCACATGACTGTCTTGCTGAAAGTACACAGAGTACTTTACCCAGACCAGATTTACTAGATACTGAAATAGCAAATTCTCTGATGTGGTTTGTAGACGGCTCCTCTAAGAAAAATCTTGATGGCACAAATATCTACAGGTTATGCAGCGGTTGATTTTACTCATACTCTAAAACAAGAACCTTTGCCAAAACATTACTCTGCCCGAGCAGCAGAAATCACAACTTTATACAGGTATACAGGTGAACAAAAACTGGCCTTCTAATCAATGATATGAACAGAAAGTGAAGCAGCTCCAATAGCTATGCTTATATACCCGAAAAAGGTAAATGGTAAATGGTCCGTATTTATATTGTGCTTTACTGTACCTGGAATGAGACCCAAAGTGCTTTACATTATACATCACATTCACCTATTCACACACACATTCACACACTGATGGCGACCACGACCCATCAGGAGCAATTTGGGGTTCGGTGTCTTTCTCAGGGACACCTCGACATGAGCTTGACAGACGGAGGATCGAACTGGCAACCGTCAGGCTACAAGACGACCACTCTGCTTTTAATTATACTAACAGATATATGACAGAAAGAGAAGCCAAACAGGCTTTACTTATTACCAAACAAAAGAGAAAGAAAAACAAGACTATTAGTCAGCAAAAAATAACACAAAGCCAAGCAGTCATAATCAAAGTTCAGCAAGCCAATCGCAGACTGTCTGTACAAACAGTTGCCGATAAGTCCACAGCTCAAGGACAATTTCCTCCAAGCAAAGAGCCTTTTGACTCCATTTGTACAGATTACATTGAATTAAGCCAATGTAAAGGGAAAAATATTGCCCAGTCGTAAAAGACCCTTACTCATAATGGGTAGAAATCTTTCCACCATCCCACCTGGACGATCTAACAGAAACAAAGATATTATACAGAAACATAATTCCAAGATCTGGCATCCCAAGTCAAATCTACAGTGACAATTAAAATAGGCCAAAGACTGCAAATAAATTTAAAACATGACATGCTGAAATCATGTATGGATGCAGATATAGACTAAGTTTGGAATGCTCCTATCAGAAGAACAATGTGAAAATATGTAGTAAATTTCATGATTAAAATATTAGAGAAAAAGGAAGACCTAAACGCTAATAGAGAGCTATATGCTGCTCTGCCTTTACAGGACACAGGTGACCTGGTTGAAGTTTGTGAATGGATCCTGATTAAGAACTGATATGGGAATATCTAATTTGTGTCCTAAAATGACCATCTGTATACTATTGGTGTTATATAACTGCTTGTTTTGTCCCAAGTGACCACCTGTATACTGTTTTTTGTTATATTATTCTGCTTGTTTTGGTGCCTGTGTAACTGCCTATCTTTGGAAGGGTGAGAAAAGGGTGTCTTGTAAATATGTTTACAAGACAGGATCTCAGGACTCATCCTCGCCTGTGGGAAAGGACCGGCCATCCTCTCTCTCATGCGATGTTGTGTTTTTCTAAATAAGTATAAAGACGGGGAAATCCCACATCTCGGTGGAGTCTGCTGCGGGTTACGTATACGAACGCCCAGCCGGGGTTTTCTAAGCCACTCTACCGGGATTGTTGGCTCTCCAGTCCGTGTCAAAGGTAGGGCAAGCTATGCTATGCTTATAAGGCTGAACCCATTGAGATGTAATGATGAGTGTCATGAGCTGCGGGGAATAAACCTGACACACTTATTCTAGCACTCTGACTTTGTGTGTTTCATCTGCCGACCACCACGAACCTCTAAAATCACACATTACATTATTGGTGTCACGAACAGGATTAATAAATTGTAATTGATATTATTTGGTGGCTGCAGAAATGTTTAAGAAACAGAATAGGAAGTCTCCCGCCGTGGAGCAATCTGATGTGCCAGGTTGGACTGGCGAATGGAGTGAAGTTGCGTTCTGTCTGCGGGACGGCGGTGGTCGTCCCGAGCCGTGGGGAGATGCTGTAAAGGACGGCTCTCTCGCGGCTGCATTGCCTGCGCTAAAAGAAATTGTTGTTCCTCCGAAATCCCCGTTGGGGGGGGTTCAGAGGCGTGCGTGGTTTTGTGCATCAGCATGGCGTGTATCGCAGGAGAAGTGTAAAAAGTTAACTGATGAAAAAGAACAGTTGGAAACACAGCTGTCTTTAGCCAGGCAAGAAGTAATGAAAATACAGGCAGAGAAAGAAGCACTGAATCAATGTTTGAACAAAGCTTTGGTGGGTTTGGCTCAGACTCAGCGGCAAATGCGGAGGAGACCGCCACGCCGTACTGACCCTGCCGAAGTCCGTACCGTGGCTGCACGGGTACGGGGGGATGCTAGTTGGGATCCCATGAAATGGGATGAGGATGTCTGGGACGAGGCTGAAGGGTTAGACTGGTATCAGGCAAAACCAGTGACCCGTCGTCGCCAGACTGAGAATATGGGTCCTACAGCCCCTGTTCAGGCTGTAAACGGGCTGGGTGACCTCATGTTCGATGAAAATGGGCAGCCCGTTATGGTGCAACCACGACCCCCTGCAGCACTGTTTCAGAGAATTACAGAGGATTATACTGCAGAGGAGGTGTCACATCTGGGGAGAAAATTCAGGCAGGGGGTGGAGGAGCCCCTGGATTCATGGCTGCTAAGATTGTTGGAAGAAGGGGCCCATCAAACTGATGTGGATCAGGGGGATGCACATAAATTTGTCAGTTTATCCAGAAACCCTGATGTTAATGCCGCATACAGGGATGCAATGACAGATTTGCGTGGAGCCACGGCATCTGTGTTTTCTTTGTACGCCCTTGCAACCGGAACTGTGTTCCGCCTGCCCGGTGATTGGGCACCAATTACCCGGCCCTGGTATACTATCAGAGATGCTGTGCAACGAGTGGCTCAGTTAATGATGAGGGAAGGAGTGTTTCTGGGAACGGCTGATGCATGGGCTGATATGTATGTGCCCAAATCAGTACGGGATCATCTGATAAAAACCAGTCCTCCACATTACAGATCCCTGGTGTTAACATTAATGTTAAATTCTGTAGACAGACCTGCTTCTGCTGTACAAGGGATGATAAGAGAATTAGAAAATCTGGAAGAAAACCAAAGCTCAGAAGAAAAAGGAGAAAAAGGATAAAAAAGATAAGAGGCGCTCTCGCCTATATCCTGGTCTACCTGAAAATTATTACTAGGAAACTGGCCGAGCTCCTCCAATTCGGCTAGTTAATTGGGCTGCTAATGATATACGCCCACATGTGATGTTGGGTATACATTGGCGAAATTCTACACAAACAGTGGAAGCTCTGGTAGATACGGGGGCGGAGGCCACCCTTATATATGGTAATCCACATAAATTTAAAGGTTTAGTTGCTACATTGAGTGGTTTAGGTGGTGGAGTTGTTCAAGGAAAAATAGTTAAGCTCTCTCTCACTATCGGCACGTTACCTCCACATATTTATCAAGTTATAATCACTCCCATTAAAGAATACATTATTGGAATGGATATTTTGACAGGTATGACTCTCCATCTGAGAGGGGGCAGATTCTCATTTGGAGTTAAAGAACTCCGCTCACTAAGTGTGTGTGCTGTACGGGTTGGAAAAGTGCATATGGCACCGTTCCCAATCCCTCTGGCTGAAAAAGTGATATCACAAAAGCAGTACAGAATACCAGGAGGACATGATGAGATAACTGTGACAATATCTGATTATTTAGAAGCTGGAGTGTTGAAAACAATCTCCACTGCTTGGAATAATCCTTTGTGGCCGGTCAGAAAATCAGATGGCAGCTGGAGGATGACTGTGGATTATCGGGGGTTAAACAAACACACTCCCCCGTTAACTGCTGCAGTACCTGACTCACTTACCATAATAGAACGGGTTCAACATCATCCCGGTGTATGGTATGCAGTGCTTGATCTGGCTAATGCTTTCTTCACTATTCCTATCCCAGAGGATAGGATGGAACAGTTTGCATTTACCTGGGAGGGGCGACAGTACACGTTTACTCGCCTTCCACAGGGCTACGTGCATAGTCCTACTATTTGTCATCGCATAGTGGCTGAACATCTTGCTGAAATGCAATTACCATCGGGAATAATGATTTCCCATTACATCGATGACATAATGATCCAGGGGATCAATAAGGACGAAGTGGCTGCAGTATTGCAACAAGTGATGACTCACATGCAGTCACATGGATGGGAAATAAACCCTGCTAAAGTGCAGGGCCCAGCACAACAAGTGAAGTTCTTAGGAATAAACTGGAACAGAGGAGAAAGAGAGATAACTGAGACCGTTTGTGGTCACTAAAGGTGACAAAATAGCTCAACTGGTAATAAAACCATGTAATATGACAATGGTGCAAGAAATAACAACACCACAGGTGGTTACTACTAGAGGTCAAGGAGGATTTGGATCTACAGATAAAGTGGGTGCTAAGGTTTGGGTCAGGCAAGAACATGGCCCGCCTAGACCTGCTGAAATTATCGCTCAGGGGGCAGACTCAACCTGTACTATAATATACTCTGGGGAACAAGATTGGAAAAATGTTCCCGTGTTAAAATGTTATTTAAGAGAAGACTAATGCTGTTTGCTATATTCTTCTGAAGTTATGTGTCTCTTTCAGCCTGGTGTGCCTGGTGGATGTCTGAGTGGGGGTGGAGGAGGTTGATCGGCAGATCCAATAAGGAGGGGGCGCAGAAGGATCCTTGCTATGGCCCGCCTACGACCTGGTGGTGCCGCCTGCTGGGGCATGCTGCAAGCTTCCCTCACTGCCATCCTCACCAACAGCTTTGTGACTGCGATGACGCCCCACCGGTCGATGAAGGAGGTGGGCATGTTTCGGACGGGCTGGAGGTACGCAACAAGGATGAGGAGACAGGATAACTTCACCTGTCCAGCCAACCGAATCTGTTATATTGCCAATCTAACCAGTGAATGGCCCATATATGTGTGTCGAGGCTGCATACAAACGATGCACCTACGGAGACCGATGACATCAGTACATGTACAAGCTGGATGCAACGTCACTGTCACGTCGGACGTGATGATGCTCCTGGTTCTGACCGATGGAACTCTATTGGGAAATGGTACTAATTCACAGGTGCAGGTTTATGAGTCATTCCAATTAAGAAATGCTACAACCATTCATAATCGGATTGATCCTTTGATTCACCCGGTGGATGTGCTGCCAAAGGAACAGGTAAACATTAATCATGTGGCCCCATTGGTGACAACCTGTCAAGAAAAAGCACATGCTGTGGTTCGAACTGTTGTAACTTGGACTGTGAACTTGCCAAAAATGCCCACCTGTCATCATGCCAGACGTCGAAGGGCCTGGTATGATACATTACTGGGTGGAACTGGAACTGTATTAGGTGTGTCCAACACCATAGATGGAGAAATCACTCGGACAATGTTGTCCAACACTGGAAATAAAGCTAGCCAGGCTATTCATCGCCTGGGGAACTGGATGCCGGTCCCTATAGGACCACAGAAAGAGACTGCCATCATTTTACAACAACAGTTGAAATGGCAAACTAGATTGTTTAATGACACTGCCGATGTTTTCATAAATGTAACCAAAGCTATTGATGCAACTGTGTGTGGTTTACAGGTGATATATTCCCGCCTACAGGAGGAGAGGTTTGTACGAGTGATAACTGCACCTAACCCAAATGAATGGAGACGATTGTTTAATATTTCTGATGCTTCATGGTTACAAGTGAAGCCTGAACTGACGCGATGTAATATGACCATGTGTACTGTAAGTTGGATACAGTGGTATGTTACTCAAGCGATCACCATCTGTAAGTTTCAGGTATTACCATTGGTCGTACATAATAAGTATATGTTTTTGAGAACTTACGGTGAATGGTTTAGTCCCCAAACTAATCACACGTATGACCTGAAGGACTGTGAAACTACTGATCGAGGCCAAGCCTGCCTCTTATCTAAAGGGTATAGAGATCCATGCTTTACAGGAGACACGGCACTGTGTGAATGGTATATAGAACCAGCTAGCGACATGCTATGGCAAGTGGGCCCCAACACCCTTTGCGTAGCTACTACTCACAACCATACTCAGTTGCCTACTGTACCGTTCTCAGGTTGTTTAAAAGGTTTACACCTATGGCATTGGCACAATGTAACTTACAGGTTGACTAACTTTACCACAGAATCTCATCTGACTGCTGTCCAGTGGAAAGTGTTACACCTACCATGGCGAATTTCTCTGGAGCGTTTCCAAAGTGCACTGTCTCGCTCCCGTGATCTTAAAGATATTATGTCTAGCCATTCTCAGAATGTTACCCGTGCCTTAGTAACAACTCTAGTTAACCGGGAACAGGTTTTGCATGCAGCAAAGATGGTGGAGATGGACAGTGCTCATCACTGGTGGGACATTTTTTCAGGAATGTCTGTCACCGCTAGAACATATGTAGCTCCACCATTATTGATTCTTGTGGCTATTTTATGTGTGTTGACGCTATGCAATGTATTAACATGCCTTTATATACGCCGGATTAAACAACGATTGTCTAGGACCATATATCACACTGCCTTAAGATGATGCACATACATATTTTAGCAGAAGATGGACCTTATGGAACGATGTGTTATCATGTAACTGTGGATACAGATACTGATGTAGATCAGTTCACTTATATGCACTGGAGTAATCAAGATCGATGGGTGCACAATGATGTATATGCCACGCGAATGGAGTTGTTAGATTTCGTGTGTCATTGGGTCACTACTGTCTGCCAGGAGTATCAACATGCTCCTGGCCATACTGAAGATGATGATGTTATCTGGGAAGGTGAAGGTTTTATGAATTAAGGCCATTTTAGGCCAGAGGTGGAATGATATGGGAATATCTAATTTGTGTCCTAAAATGACCATCTGTATACTATTGGTGTTATATAACTGCTTGTTTTGTCCCAAGTGACCACCTGTATACTGTTTTTTGTTATATTATTCTGCTTGTTTTGGTGCCTGTGTAACTGCCTATCTTTGGAAGGGTGAGAAAAGGGTGTCTTGTAAATATGTTTACAAGACAGGATCTCAGGACTCATCCTCGCCTGTGGGAAAGGACCGGCCATCCTCTCTCTCATGCGATGTTGTGTTTTTCTAAATAAGTATAAAGACGGGGAAATCCCACATCTCGGTGGAGTCTGCTGCGGGTTACGTATACGAACGCCCAGCCGGGGTTTTCTAAGCCACTCTACCGGGATTGTTGGCTCTCCAGTCCGTGTCAAAGGTAGGGCAAGCTATGCTATGCTTATAAGGCTGAACCCATTGAGATGTAATGATGAGTGTCATGAGCTGCGGGGAATAAACCTGACACACTTATTCTAGCACTCTGACTTTGTGTGTTTCATCTGCCGACCACCACGAACCTCTAAAATCACACATTACAAGAACATACAAAGAAAACATTGGGCTTCTCCCAGGTGGGACGGACCTTTCCAGGTATTGCTCACCACACCCACCGCTATAAAAATAGCTGAAAGAACTTCCTGAATACACATGTCACCTTGTAAAAAAACAGGAAACATTGGTTTAGGGATCAGGTGTTTGACAAGGCTGACTAAATAGGGAGATGGGGCTAATTAGGGTCTTGTCTCAACGTCAGTGAAACCACCAACAGATCTATCTGTCCCTTAGAGAAAAGGCATAATAAATTAGGAATGAACTGGTAATTGGTGATGGTCTATCAGCCTCTTGGGGGTATGCTGCCATCTGGTGGACAACAAACCAAATTACAGAACTAAAGGAGCAGAGAAGCAGCAGTGGAGTTCAGCTGATTGTTGATTGGATGCTGGAGAAACAGCCTCATAAAGGTTCCTTTGAATTAAACCTGTGGTATAATACTTCTAATAATCTGGAACACAGAATAAGACATGCTGTTATGTGTGTACCAGGATGTTCATTGCTAGCAGGAATTCTCATTTTGTTCCTCGGCCGTTCACCGATATCTCCACTCTTTTTCCGGACATCCTGACTTCTGCAGTTAGTGCTGCCGCCTTCCTGAACCAGACTCTGCAGAGGACCACGGGGGCACACCTGGGACCCATGCGTCCCAATACAGGACGGAACTGTCTTTCCTTTTGAGACAGAACCAATCAGATAATTTTCCTAGACCCAATACACATTCCTCTAGAGCAGAAATAAGAATGCTTCATGAATAATTTTACACTCACCTGGGGTGATGTAGAACACTTAGGTATGATACCAGAACAACACTGCTCATCCATCTACACACCTTGTACCACCTATGTATCCAACTACACCCTGAATAGCACAGAGGCTCCTCGGGGAACTCAGTGTAAGCCATATTTCACTACACCTGATGTCATGGGGACCTTGGCAAAGACAGATGTTGTGTGGTTTGCAGAGCATGTATCCATATGTTCCTGGGTGGGTCTATGTGCAACTGTGGAGTCAACTGACCCCTCCTATCACTCCAGCTTATCTGCAGGCGAACCAACCACACCTGAAGAGGAGGTTCTACAAACCACATGACCCAGTCTGGTGTTGTTTCTAAACTGTAACCAAATCTCATAACTGACAATAAAAATAATCCCAAATTCCTCTTTAAAATCATTGATTATTTAATAAAGGCTGATTTTAACAAGTCCTCCATGACACCATCACATGCTGCATGTGAGGACTTTCCAGACCACTTCAGAAGTAAAATCAATACTATTAGATCAGTTTTTATCTCAGCAACATGTTGATCTTAACAGACCTGAAGCTTTGTTTTTACCCGAGGAAACACTGGAGAGTTTGTTCTGGTTGATGCAGAGATGCTGCTCCAGTTTTCTCCCAACTCAACCAACAAGCTGCCTTTTAGATCCATTCCCACATCACTTTAAACATGTGATGCTTTCTTTGAGCGTGAGCTTGTAGACGTGGTGAGGTCCTCCTTCAGACGGGCGTCTTCCCATCTGCCTGTAAAACAGCAGTGGTGAGGCCCCTTCTGAAGAAGAGGAATTTACACCCAAACCTTCTGGAGAACTACCGACCTGTATCCAACTCACCGCTTTTAACTCACATGATAGAAAAAGTTCTTTTTATTCACTTACACAAGTTTCTGAATGAACAGAATATTTTAGAAGGATCTGAATCTGGTTTTAGGACCAACCACAGAACCGAGACGCCCTTTTAAACATTGTTAACCACCTCAGGTGGAACTTGGACACACAGAAACTTCCAGTCCTGGTTCTACTGGATCTTAGTGCCGCCTTTGATCCAGTAGATCAGCAGGTTTTATTAGACAGACTCAGAAGTCTGGAGGGCCTCTCAGGTCCTGGTCTTAAATGCTTTTACTCCGATCTCACAGATCCACAGTTTCCAAGCTTGAACTGAGCTTTTGTTCCTGGACTTGAACATCTGCGAGTCTCAGAACATGATGATCCCACCACTCTCCTTCTGTGGGACACTTCCACATCCCAAACATCCCGTTCATCCACAGGAACTCAGTACACTCCTTTTCCACCAGCACTTTACTTTCTACAAGGCTTGAAAGCAGCTGGATCTCGTCTTCTCAACACACAACTAGCAGCGTGAACCTTTGACACGTTCCCTCATCTCTGCAGCTGCACAGCTGAACATCTTTGAATCAGGAGTTGTTGCTGCATCTTCAGGTAGAAAAGGATAGAAAATGGTCAAACCTCTTGAGCCCTCAGATATGAAGTGCTGCATTCTACCATTATTCCCATTAGCTGAGCAGGACCACTGGCCTTGTTTGTGTAGGTTCTGGTTCAGAAAATCCACTTCTAGTGTCTCATACAGCCGTTCACAGATGCTGAAAAGCTGTCAGTTTAACAGCTTGATGTGTGTCCAGCTTGTTGCTTTCCTTTCATTCTCACATCCCCCCGTTCCATAGAAGGAATCTGCAGCTGCAGGAAAACTTGTCCAGGTCATCTTCTCCACACTGAGTAGAGCAGCAGCTTTCTGGAAGGATCACAATGTGAAAACATCACCAGTGAAGCTACAAGATGTTTGAACTGGCAGCTGGATCCATTTCTTCTGATCACAGTTCATTAGTTTCATCACATCCTAAGAGTCATGAAGGTCTTTGCTTGTGTAAACTGCAGACATCAGATCCTGGTTTCAGTGAGTATATTTATCTTCCTGTTCTTCTCTCTCCATGTGTGAGCAGTGCCAGCTTGATGAAGCTCCAATAATTAAGCCTCGTTGTGGATTTTAACATTAACAGCTACTTTTCTTAAACCATTTCAACTTTGTTAGCAGCTCCATTTCCTCCTTCTGCTTTCCTCTTATCTCTGGTCCGATCCACGTTTCAAAGATCTGCAGCCCTTTCTTCTTCAGGCAAAGCGTTTGTCCTCTGAGCTTTAATCGTCATCACCAAGACCTTGTTGAGATGCTTTATTCTAGTGTTACACTCCTGGCTCGATGAGCTTCTACAGAGCTTCTCCTCTACTGGAATTTTTCTTCAAAGGCCCTCAATCCTCTTGAAGACACCAAAGTAAAGTCTTACTGCATCAAACCAGGACGTCCGCTAGACTCAGTACGACTCGAGAACTGTTCAGTTAGGGGGTCAGGGCGAGTCATTTCTCCCGGCCAGAGCCGCATATCGTCTCACATGCCCGTCTGTTCTGGTTGCGTTTACCCACAATGCACTTTGCTTTGTTGTCCACTCCTTGGATTTGGTCCACTTGAAGCGGACCGAGATTTTCTTCTTTGATCCGGATCAGAAATGGTTTGATCCCAATTCCCCAAACGAAGAGGGCTTTCCCAGCAAACGGACCAGGATTCTGATAAAAAGGGCTGGTGTGAACGCGCCGCTTGGTTCCCTTCCAGGTTCCCCAAGAAACCAGATGTTCCAGTTCCTCCTGGTAAATGTCCTTCCCTTCCATGTGGATTAAACATATTCAGCATCATGCATGGTTACTTCTAAATTAATGATGGAATCATTTCCAAGATGAAACAGAAAATTTTCCATCAGCATTTTTTAAAGAAGATTAAATTTTCATAAAGCAGGTTTCACTCATTTTAGCTCCACATGCAGAATTATTCTAAATAGAAATAAAATTAAAATAAATAAATGAATGCTAAAGAAGAGTTAGAAAACAGAGGAAGGAGATAAATAAACTCCAGGAAAGAGAAGGAATCCAGCAGGAGAAGCTTCAGGATTCAGACAGAATGTGGAGGTCCCAGAACCAGAGACACAAAAGAAAAAAACACCCCAACAAACAAAGGCTGAACATGGAGGTCCAGACAAGACAAACAGAACAGGGGTTCAGACAAAGACACAGCTCCAGTTTTAGTCATACAGGAGCACTTTTTATTTGTTAAGAACTTAGATTATAAATTCCACCTGGTCCTGATGAGCCCAGTTTTAGAACAGCTGCTTTTTCATTGTAGTGCCAATAACTTGTATTACAGCAAAAAGGCATCGATAAAACAACTTCTCATTGGTTTAAACATGGAAATAAAAACTGTCTGGGCTTCTGGGAAAATCAGCTGGTTGATTAGGAACCATTTACAGAGGCTGAGGGTCCATGCTGAAGTGACTTCAATTTATTTATTTATTTATTTATTTGTTTTTTTCCTAAATGTGTTCCATTTTCATTGACCTTCTAACTCTTTTTGTTACTTTTTTCATTTTTGTGACTCAGTGGACTTTTATATATTTAATCAGTCTAAGTTGGCTTCAACTTTAATGATGCTGCGTGAAATGCAGGAGCAGAAATGAGTTTTCTGCATTGTCATTTGCGCCTCCGTCCTGGTCGGACACCTGTTGGAGCAGCTCCAGTTCTGCAGGTGCTTTTACTGTTATTTAGTATTTATTTAGTATTTATTTTATCTTTCCTTTGGTTTTTTGCTGTGTTTATTATTTATTGCAATGGAACAGCAATGGTTTTTGTATGCTCCAAGTTCTTCTTTTCACTTTTATTGCTACTCTCGTTACTCCTCGTAACCGAGAGCAACTCTCACAGTGGCAGGCCCATTGTTTACTCTCGCGACCAGCTGTTAGCGCTGAGTAAACCTGTACTGTCGCCGGGGGTCAGGCACGATATCCCGAAGGAGCTACGGAGGAGACGCCGGGGATGCAGAGCTGGAGTGAGGGTGAAGGCAAGGAAGTGGAGATACAAGCCTGCTGTTCCTGCCATCATAATGGGGAATGTGCGCTCTCTGGCAAACAAGATGGACGAGCTGGCGGCGCTGATTAAAACACAGAGGGAGTACCGTGAGTGCAGTTTACTGAGTTTTACGGAGTCGTGGCTGCACTCACATATTCCGGACCACAGCGTTACTGTACCTGGCTTGTGACCGTGCAGGCGGACAGAGACGTGACAGACAGCGGTAAGAAGAAGGGAGGAGGGATTGTGCTTTATGTGAATGAACGTTGGTGCAATCCCGGACACGTCCGTGTCAAGGAACGTCTCTGCAACCCAAACATGGAACTGCTGGCTGTTGGGCTACGGCCGTATTACTTGCCAAGAGAGTTTACATCAGCCATTGTGCTAACTGCTTACATTCCCCCATCAGCTGATGCGGAGGCCGCCGCTGACGTCATCAGCTCCGTCGTCTCCCGGTTGCAGACGCAGCAACCAAATGCCTTCATGGTAATCACAGGGGACTTTAATCATGCTAGCATGGACAGAACACTGACTGACTTCACTCAGTATGTGGACTGCTCCACTTGGGACAATAAAACTTTGGACCTACTGTATGCAAACGCACAGGGAGCATACAGTGCAACCGCCCTTCCCCCCCCTCGGCAGGTCAGATCACAACCTGGTTCTGCTTTCACCAAAGTATGTGCCTATTGTCCGGCGGCAGCCTGTGCCCACAAGGAGAGTGAGGAGGTGGACACAGGAGGCTGAGGAGGTCCTGCAGGACTTCTTTGACTGCACAGACTGGGATGCACTCTGTCTGCCTCATGGGGAGGACATCAACAATATGACGGACAGCATCACGGAATACATCAAATTCTGTGAGGACACTGTCATGTCCTCCAGGACTGTTAGATGCTTCCCAAACAACAAGCCGTGGATCACTAGCGACCTGAAGACCCTACTCAACAAGAAGAAGAGAGCCTTCAGGTCTGGAGACAGGGAGGAGCTGAGGAGGGTGCAGCACCAACTGAGGGACAAGTTGAGGGAGTGTAAGGACTCTTACAAGAGGAAGCTGGAGGCCAAACTCCAGAAGAACAACATGAGGGAGGTGTGGTCTGGAATGAAGGAGATCACAGGATGTGGGGGGAGAGGCAGACTGGCTGATGGTAATAGGGAGAGAGCTAACGAGCTTAACACCTTCTTCAACAGGTTTAGCTCTCAGACTGCCCCTGTCTCCTGTGCCCCTACCCCAGCCATCCCACACCTCCCCCCTCCTCTTCCAACTGCTCCACTGCTCTCCCCTCCCCCCCTACAGTGAGCCCACTGGATCAGACTGGACTTCAACCCATAACACCTCCCCCCACCCCAACCCCTTCCCCTGGCTTGACTGTAACAGCCTGGTAGGTGAGGAGACAGCTGGAGAGACTGAACAGTCACAAGGCCGCTGGCCCGGACGGTATCAGCCCCAGGATACTGAGGACCTGTGCCAGCCAGCTGTCTGTAGTTCTCCAGCACCTCTTCAATCTGAGCCTCAGCCTGGAGAAGGTGCCACAACTTTGGAAGACCTCCTGCCTGGTTCCTGTTCCTAAGAAGTCATCTCCATCTGGCCTCAGTGATTACCGTCCAGTTGCCCGTACATCACATGTGATGAAGGTGCTGGAGAGGCTGGTGTTGGCCCACCTGAGGCTGCTGGTGAAACCTTCTCTCGACCCTCTGCAGTTTGCCTACCGGCCACGTGTGGGGGTGGATGATGCTGTCATCTATCTGCTGCAGCGAGCTCACTCGCACCTGGATGGTAGTGGAGGCATTGTGAGAGTCACATTCTTTGACTTCTCCAGTGCCTTCAACACCATCCAGCCTTCTTTACTGAGTGGGAAGCTGCGACTGATGGGTGTCGGCGGGTCCTCTGTCTCCTGGATCGCTGATTACCTGACAGACAGGCCGCAGTTTGTCCGGCTGGGCGGTGTCCTGTCTGATGTGGTGATGAGTGATGTAGGAGCCTCGCAGGGCACTGTGCTCCTTCCATTCCTGTTCACCTTATACACCACAGACTTTCAGTACAACTCAGAGTCATGTCACCTTCAGAAATTTTCTGACGACTCTGCAGTTGTTAGGTGTATAAGTGGTGGACGGGACGAGGAGTACAGGGGGCTGGTGGATGGATTTGTGGAGTGGGCAGGTAAGAATCACCTGCTGCTTAATGTGGACAAGACCAAAGAGATGGTGTTAGACTTCAGGAAGAAGGGATCAGCTCCACAGCCCCTCTGCATCCTGGGTAGTGATGTGGACAGGGTTGAGGAATATAAATACCTGGGAGTGACTATCGATAACAGACTGAGTTGGAAGACCAACAGCACAGCTGTGTACAAGAAGGCCTGCAGCAGACTCTACTTCCTGAGGAAGCTGCGGTCGTTCAACGTGTGCAGGAAGATGCTGGAAATCTTTTACCAGTCTGTTGTGGCCCGTGCCCTGTTCTCATCTGTGGTCTGCTGGGGGGGCAGCATTGCAGCCAGTGACACCAACAAACTGAACAAACTGATCAGGAAGGCTGGCTCTGTCATTGGCTGCAGACAGGACACTTTAGAAGCAGTGGTGGAGAGGAGGACATTGAACAAACTGTTATCTATCTTGGATAATCCGGACCACCCTCTCCACCCTGTGCTGGACAGACAGCGGAGCTCCTTTTCCAAAAGGCTCAGACAGCTTCGCTGTCTCAAGGACCGCTTTAGGAAATCTTTCCTGCCACACGCAATAAGACTGTTTAACTCATCATCATGGTCTCAGAGATAACAATATGAGTGACTGTTGTGACTGGTGAATTTTTGCACTGACTGGATCAACCTTGCACAGTTAAACTCCTCATCTTCACTACTAATCATTGCACTGGACTATATTATTTGCTGGCTATTCTCACTGTTGCTGTGTATAGCTAAATATCTCCTTGTATAAGTCTTGTAAATATTGAAATTTTTATACTGTTTTTTATTTTTTTGCTACCTTAAGAAGCACAACTGCTAAATGACTGTACCACTGCAACACCTAAATTTCCCAGCTTGGGATGAATAAAGTACATCTATCTATCTATCTATCTATCTATCTGTCTATCTGTCTATCTGTCTATCTATCTATCTGTCTATCTATCTATCTATCTATCTATCTATCTATCTATCTATCTATCTATCTATCTATCTATCTATCTATCTATCTATCTATCTATCTATCTATCTATCTATCTGTCTATCTGTCTATCTATCTATCTATCTAAACCACTGCAAGCATTTTAAAGTGCAGTTCCACATCATGACCACAGGGAGGCAGTGTTGTCATATTTATCTTTGCCTTATTTCTGATGGATCAATAAATCAGAAACAGACTTAAAAGTGTCCTTATTGTCAATATTAACAGCACTAAAAGCCAGAATGATGCATCTTTTCATCAAAAATCATTTATGGAAAAGTATTAAAAGTACAAACAATTAATAAAAGCTGAAATATCTTTGTTTAGTTATCTCTAGAGAGAAAATCTAAAATCTATAATATTTCCTTCATTACTATTATTATTATTATTATTATTATTATTATATTTACATTGAAATAGTTCATTAACTTTCAGAGAAAGAATAATAAAATAATAATAATTAAAACAGAGAGGAGGTGGGTGTATTTTCCATCGCGTCCTGGTTTGTTTGTGTGTTAAAGAGTCAACAGTGATGCTTTTGAAGTGAAGAAGTCAATAGTTAACAATTCCTGGTTTCTCTGTCCTGTGAAGGGAGACAGATGGTTCACTATGACCCTTACCGGACTGGAGTTGAAGCTCAAAGATACAGAGGAAAGCTCTACATTTGAACTAGTTTATATTAGCTAGCCAACATTAGCGGCTAACGCTAGCTAGCGTCTGCACATACATTTGTATGATTTACACAAACATGAAGCAGATGGATAAAAAGAGACACATTGAGGAGTAGATTATTTAGTTTTAACATCTATATGATGTTAAGTTTGTGCTTAAAGTGCCTGAAGTTCTGCTTATGGGTCGCAGACGCTGGACCGGACCTGCTGCTTCCTGGAGAGAGTTTACCGTGAGGACGTCTACCCTGTCTCACCTTCAGCAAGAGTGAGGGACACACATGGAGGTTTTCCTCTCCACTGCATGCTCAGGATGGAGGATTAAATCCACGAGAACATTTCATGGAATCTGTTGGTTTCCTCAGCTGGACAATTATTTTATTATTTGCTGCCTTGCCAGTGTCGATTCATGACAAAGTACAAATAAAGCTAAATTGAACTGAACTGAATGAATCCAGTTTATTTCCAGCTTTATTTAGACTGAGGCTGATGAGATTCCTCTTACTTCCAGAGGTGAAAATCCAACTTTTAGGAAGGTTTGAGCATTTTCCTCCTTGAAACTGAACACGTGACTTCCAAGTACAAATGTAGCTCATGTTGGTTGAATGATTAGAAAAAGCTGTTTTCTTCTGCAACAAATGAGAAGGAATTTCTTTTTTTGATGAGTCATGATTTGTAGAGCAGCTCTACGCTGCCAGTGGGGGTCTGCAGGGTTCATGAGTTTAACCGAACCAGTCTGTATGTACTTATACTTGTGGTTTGTTAGGTATGATTATTATCAGACATGCCCACCGCCTCCAGTTCTGGTTTAAAAAAAAAAGAGACTGAAAACGTTCCGTTGATCCGGATCTGGACTGGAATCCTGTTTGATATTTTCTCCTCACCAGTTAAATCCAGTATTTTAAGACATGAAGCTACAAGGCAGATCTTTAACATGAGAAGAAAAATTAAGCCGACGTCTTTAAATAATACAAGTTCAATTTCTCAAATAATGTTTCAAGAATTATTCAAATTTACTAGAAATTCATTAAAGTAAATTAGTTAAAAACACAAAAGGGTGAATGAAATGAAAGATTGTGTTTCCGTGGAGACGAACATTCAGTGTTTTATAAATAAAGTTGTAATATTTCAGGACTGTTTAAAGGAGGGATGTGTCAACACAGATACACCTGTGACACAATGAGGTGATGATGATGTAACTCATGTACCTCATATACTTCACTACCTGGACTAATAGTTGCTGCTACACACGTCTGTAACACGTTGCATCTGTATATTCCAGCATGTATGTAGTAAGTATGTTCTACTGCACATACCAGTCCAGTGGGGATGACGGGAAGGATGGCTCCCAAAGTCAACACATCATCCCGTTCATTCCCTCTCTCTCTTCTCCTCCAGACTTCAGTCGACCATCTTCAGCTTCTATTTTCCTTTAGTTCTAGTAGCCGACAACACCTGTTCCAGTCTGGCTGCTTCTCTGTACATGGTGTTTATTTAATAGAGACTTTTGTTGTGTTATGTTGGTTTCTTCTAGAAGCCAGTCATGTAGCAGTGTGTCGTCATCAAGCTGCTTCTTCCTTTCAGTAACTAGTAACTGTCTGGAGCAGCTTGTTGTCGTGTCTAAGCTAGCATGTTATGCTACTTCTAGATGATGTTTGGAAAGTTTGCCACACTTTGATGGTGCCAGTAAAATTCCAGCCAGGTGTAGTTTCCGGATGTATAACCCCTACTTGTACCCTCCCAGAACACGAGGAGGGAACACGGCCCCCTCCCCAACCCACCGGAGGAGGATGGTTTTATGATCCAGGTACCAGCAACGGGCAGGATTTGAACTAGACGCTGCACCACTGGCGACTTACGGTTCTCCACCAACCCCACCACGCCACCGAGGACCTTCACACTCACACTTGTTCTCGTGGTGCTTTTATCTTTTCGTTTTGGCCGTTGGACGTGAAAACTGATGTGGTGAATGAAGAGGTTGGATCCCAGGTCCTCCTGCCTCCAGAGTCTTCTCCTACCAGCCTGAGCTGTTCTTCCAGATGTGTGAAGCTTCACTCTTTACTTTAGACTGGACTCTTAGAGGAGTTAAGAAGCTTTAAATTCATGGAGTTTAAACTGGAATTCATCACCTGCAAGCTGTAAGATTTGAAGCTTGTTGAACTTCAGCCAGGTCTCCATGCCCCTGAGCTTTCCTCTCATACAGCTGCAGCCTCTGCAGCTTTTCTAACTCCTTCATTTGGCATCCAAAGGGTTAAAAAGTCTTTCCATCAGAAGGTTTGATCACAGTTCTACTGATAATCCAGGCTTCACCATCAGGGTGAGCCGTTCTCCCAGACACTCTGATAAACTTGAAGTTCTTCACTCTTTATTTTTGGCTGTTGGTCTTAAAAACCAACATCAGTGTTTCTACAACATTTAGAGGATCTGAACTGGAAGCTTCTGCTTCCAGCTGCAGCTGAACATCATCCTGAGCTGCCCAGTCACAGCTTCCTCAGGGTTTCTGAGCAGGTTCGACTCTTTAACTCAGAGCTAAGAGTTTTCTTTACATTAACATACGTGTACATTTACACGTGTGTAGTAATCCTAACCACCTGAACTGACTCACCTTATAATACGTACAGAAGTCAGATTTATTAAGTAAGAAATATATAAAAGATAAAACTAGTTCTCTCCTGCCTTGGAAATGTTTTAACTCCCCTTGAGGAGCTTTATGGATATAATGTGACAGGACAGCAGAGGTGAGGACCCAAACGCAGACTGATGAGGCAGGAGACAAACCAACGCCATTATCCAGGATTTAATATCAAGGAACAAGGAAACCGATACAGACTGAACACGAAACAACAACAATGATCTGGCACCGAGTCAGAGAAACCAAGGCGTAAATAAACAGAGGACGACTAACAGGGAACAGGTGAAGTGAGGGAGCAATCAGACCAGGTGAACTAACGAGCCGCAAACAAAACACACAACACACACGGGAACCAACAAAACTGGAAACTAAAGTAAACATGACAAAACCAAGAACATCACCTATGACCACGACATATAAGGCTCCTCTGATACTTCAGTATTATTCATTTCTTTTATTAGTTTCTTGCTGAATAAAGATTTAAAAGCTGGACCTGACACAGGATATGAAAGAAAGGAGCCCTGAGAGGACTTTGTTGTAAAGAGCTGCTGTACAAATAAAGCTGGATTGAATTAAACAGAAGAGAAAAGGAGAGTAAAAAGTGGAGAGAGGACAAAGATAGAAACAACAGAAACAATAGAACAACCAGCTGCAACACTGGCAGAGAAACAGAAAACATCCTACGGCCTTTATATGAAAACACAGCAGACAATCATCAGGAGCACCTGCAGAAAGACACACTGAAAACCATGAAAACAGCAGCAGAAAGTGTGTGTGTTCTACTATTCTTACACTTATACTTCACAGTCTGGACGGGGCTCAGCTTACATGCGTGTTGTACTTGTATGATGGAGCATGTTACAAAGAAACTTCTAGAAAAAACTAAACATGTTGCTTTGCGTTGCTCGTTGCTGTTACACACTGGATGATCAGACACATGTGGAACTAACAGTTCTGGTCTTTCCTACGTTTCTCAGGCCTCCATCTATTGGTGGTTTTATTGTCATTAGTTTCATTTATTTCAGCCAGTGATGAAAATAAAGAAGCTTTGTTAGGCGTCATTCACACACAAACATGCAACAGAATGAAAGATGAAATCACAACAAACATCATCATCTGTTCTACAGTTTTTCTTCCTCTAACTTTATACCATAAAACAATAATAATAAATTCTATAAAGTCCTTTGTGCTGAATTAATTTAAGGTAGATTCTCTCCTGGAGCATTAGAAGCACTGCTAGGTATGCGGCATAATGGAGTGAATAAAGAAGATTTATGGTCCTGTTAACAGTTCTTGGCAGAGGTTGGTCACCACCATGCACCTCTGGAGGAACGTCAGTGTGTCTTCAGGTGTCTCGGGTTTGCCAGCTTGAAGACAAAGTCAGTGCAGAAGGCAGAGATGATCCCTTCCTCAACATCGTCTGCTTTCACAACGTTTGGAGCTCTTTTGGTGAAGAAGGACATTTTCCAGTCTTGACCAGTCAGGAGAATAGTTGTGTGTGGAGATGGAAGGTCACGCTACAATCACACGGAACAAACACAACGAACCACATTAGAGCTCATTTTTTAATTCTTTGTAACGTAAATAAACTATTTAGTGTGTAGTCAAATGTAATTAAATAACAAAAAGTTTATGTGTCCTTTCAACTATTTCTGTTTTAATTGCATAATTTCAGTCATACAATCAATAAGAAAAGTTAACTTGCTAACTTTGTTGTGTGTGTTTGGTTCAGTTAAACACCACATGTCTGCATCAGAGTCTCCAAGAGGGATAAAAAGGTTCATGTTCTCCTTATAGACGTATGGGAGAAATATAAAGAGTCAATACCTGCAAGAGAAACAATACATTTAACATCTAAACCAGGTTTTAATGCTGGAAATTCTTGTTTCTGTATTTCAAAGGTTTCAGAAAGCTGAAGACAGCAAGAGGGTGATGTAGAGAAAATGTTGCTTCACTGGTCTGGGCGACATGGTTTAATATGCACCTGTTAACTCCTGGTAACTCTTCAACCAGAGCCTCCTCTCTGGCCTCCAGGTACAGCTGCTATGGCAGAGATTTCTCTGGAGGCAGGTGAAGCACTTTTTTGCAGACGCAGTCAAATCTTTGTCACTTCTTTCCCAAAGCTGGATGTTTTCGCTCCACTTCATCACAAACCTGCAGCTGAAGAAATATCAAACTGTCTTCAGTTTTACAATAATTGTAAATTTGTCCTCAACTAATCTGTGGTTCAGTACAGCCGAAGAAGGTTTGTAGAAATGGTTTCTGTAGAAATTGGCCCAGCAGCTTACTATTTAGACTAAAATCAGTTTAGAAAATATTTTCTGTAAACCTGAAACAGCTACACGTCAAAGAAAGGCCCAGAAAAATAAATAAAAATTAAATAAATGCTAAAACACTGGCTCTGTAACTGTTGAAACTTCATTTACAACGTGAAGGACTGAAAGTGAAAAAGTTTCAGCAGGAAGAGAAAGGGAAGGAGCAGAAACAGCTGAGTTCGTGTCCACATGGGGACGAGTTTAAGTGTAGCCATAAAAAATGTCCAGTGTTTGGACATTTTGTCCTCATACAAGCAACATTTTGGAAGCTTGTTAACACTCATTTTTGGAAGCAGGTCCCAAAGTGAATTAATCTGAAAGATCCATAGTTTTGTTTCTGCGTCTGTAGGAGCCATTTTTAAGTATCTGTATATATCTTGTTTGGCCACCAGGGGGCAGCATTGTACAGTCTTTTGTCAGCGCCTATATAAGCAGGAACCTTCCTGCAGGAGACAGCAGGGCCGGAGTGGGACTCATTTAATGCCTCAGACCGGCCGCTTCACATCACCACCTATTATTATTAAAATCATGTCATTATAACCTTACATGTTACGTCTACAAGAGCACAATGTTCTGTAAAACCTGGTAATTCAGTATAATTTTCTACAATATTTCTAATCCAGTGTAAGAAAGGGTTGCTTCACAATGTAGATTTATTTCAACATGAGTCCTCGTCTCCAACATTATTCTTTACATCCTTTCAACATCACCAGAATATAGATTATCTTCAAATAAGTGTTCACAGATATAGAATATTAAATAAGAATAATAAAATAAAAAGTGTTGAAGTTTATGAAGTTTTATTAAACATGGTTTAGAAGCTTTTGGAAAATAATTTTGTTTTTCTCAAAACAAATGATGAAATCTCCATTAAAATATGAATCAATCTGAATTAAACTACAAGGGAAGTTTATTTGTACTATAACACATTTCACATACGAGACAATTCAAAGTGAACATAAAACATTAAAATCATTACAAATGCTGCAAGAAAGCAGAAAAGACAGAAACAAACAGCAAAAATCACAATAAAATTATAAATTAAGTTAAAATGATTAAAAGCAAGATAAGTTAAAAGTTAGCTGCAGATTTCATGCATAGGTGCAGGAGAAAATAAAAGTTTTAACCTGATTTAAAGTGTCTACGTTTGTGTAGTGATGTGATGTATAAATTTAGTGGTGCTGTCACTGTATAACGCTGGGAGGTACAGAGAAGAAGTTCTCCAGAGAAAATGTGTGTTCTGAACAGCACGTTAGCTGTACGTTGTGGAGATTCCTGTTATGGAATAAAGTCATGTAGTACTTCAAAACGTGTCAAGTTACTACATAATTGACGATGAGGTGAAACGGGAAAACGCCGTAGATGACTCGAGAAGAAAAGTTGGACGTTGAAGGTGAACCATGCAGTTGGGAATTTCTGCCAAAGAAGGAGAGGAAGAAACGAGGTATTAAAAAAGAAAAAACTGTACTGTGGGCAGTACCACAGATGGCATCACCGAGGATTCAGAGATGGGCGGAAACGCTGCAAGCCTACAAATACATGACTGTGTACAAAGAGGGAAAACATCACGGAAATGCAGATGCTCTCAGTCGATTGCCATTACCAGAAACAAGCCAAACAGAAGAACCACAGGAGAGAGTTTCATGCTGGGAGGTCGGATATAACACTGGTAACTGCCGACCAAGTAAAAACATGGACAGACCAAGACTCAGTGCTTTCACAAGTGAGGGAGAAGGTTCATAAGGCTGGAAACCAGAACCAAAAGAGACGGAGTTTGTTCCTTACACAGTAAAAAACATAAGCTTAATACACAGGATGGGTGTGTGTTGTGGGGAACCAGGGCGATGGGAAGTTTTGGAACAACGTCACCAGTGTCATCCGGAAGTGTCCAGAATGAAAGCGCTGGACAGAAGTTATGTTTGGTGGCCTAAACTGGACAACAGATCGAGGACGTGATCAGGTTATGTACGGTGTGTCAGGAGCACAGGAACGCGCCTGCAGCAGCACCTTTGCCTCCCTGGCCTGCAAAACCCTGGAGCCTCTTCACATAGACTATGCGGGTCCCTTCCAAGGAAAAATGTTTCTGTATTTTTTACTGGTTGATGCACATTTAAAATGGATGGATGTTTATCCTGTAACTAAGGCAACGTCAGCCTCCACTGATGAGTGTTTACCTACAAGTTTCAGTAATCACGGGTTACCTGAATTGTTGGTGTCTGATAATGGTATTTTGTTTTTTAAGAACACAGTTCAAAGATTTTTTTTAAAGAAATGGGATCAGACGTGTCACTTCTGCACCTTACCACGCTTCAAGCAACGGGTTCACAGAGAGGGGGGTGCAGATATTTAAAAAGATGATGTTCTGAAGGTTCTGTAGAAACAAGAGCAGCCAGAGTGTTGTTCAGTTACAGGGTGACTCCTCAAACTACTGCAGGTCTTTCTCCAGCAGAACTGCTTCTGGGGAGGAAACTGAGGTAAACTAAAGGGTAAAGGAACACTAAGAGAGTCAAATCAAACAACATGACAAAACATCTAAAAGTCGATGTTTCAGGGCAGGAGACGCAGTTTGGGCTTTAAACTTCAGTTTTGGGCCTAAATGGGTTCCAGGAATCATCGAGTCTGAAACAGGTCCAGTATCATACACAGTCAGTGGTGTAGTCTACGTGATACGCAGGTATACGCCGTATACCCACTAGAAAATGTCACAAATTTCCGTATAACCACTAAAAATTGCTCAAAGATGCGTATCAACATCTTTTGTGACATAACTTTCACTTTCCTGGTCATAAATTAGCCACGAAGCCGGCCCGTTTAGACCATGAGGTATTCCGTCAAAAGTGACGTTGAGCCGCCGCAGAGAGAAAGCAGCTTGGCCATCTGTCCTGATCCTGACCTGCGTCCCTTAACACCTGGTGGCTGGTTGCTAGACAAGCGCGAATTAAAGAGTGGCGGATGAGAGGAAGAAGATGCAGCAGAAAAAGAAGATGAAGAAGATTTTTGGGGCGGTACGATGGAGAGGGAATGCAGAGAAAAAAACATGAAAAGAAAACAAAGTCAAATCACACTGTTTAAGTGTGTCAGTGAGTGTGTTGCTACTGGTTCAGTTTCCACTGTCGATTCGAGGGACACTGCAGTTACACACTTACGGACGAGGAGGTGAGCCTGACGCTGTCAACCTGGGCCACGTTTCAGAAAGCGGGTTTAGTGAAGACTCAGAGTTGGTCAACCCAGAGTTGCGCTTTAAATTCAGTTTGTTTAACCCGCTTAAAGTAAAGTAAAACAAGCCTTCACACACTATATGACAGCAATTTAAGAACACACCCATCATTGTCTCTCTCACAATCACACAAACATCCACATATATGCACAAACAAAGCCGTCTCCCCTCCCTACATTATACACAAACAAGAACTCCACAGTTTCTGTTTCTTAGTACAAAAATAATAAAAGTAATAAACATCTGGCTTGACGCCACTGTGAGGAAACAATATCTTGGGGAACCGATCTCACCAAGAGCCAGCCCACCCATTTCCACAGAGGCCAGCACAGCAACCACCCAGATCAGGGCAGACCAGAGTCCACATCACAGCTGTAGGACTGCAGCGCAGAACCCCCGGCCACTGGGACAAGGGCGATCACCACGGCAACGACCCCCAGTCCAAGCAGGCAAAGCTCCTGGGGTGAAGGATCTCCATGAGGAAAGGAATGGCTGTTATACATCTTGTGTTGTTTACATTTAGATAACATAACCAGTCTTTCATGATCTCAGTTATGTGTGGATGCAAACTTTAATAATTACTGTGGTGCTCATTAGCAAAGTATACATTTATGAGCAGTTGCTGCTTTTGGGAAGGGTGCTGGGGGACAGATGTTACACCAGGACATGATGTATGAGGGTGGAGGGTGGTTGGGGGGGGGATTAGAGTATACCCACTAGAATAAACTAGACTACACCACTGTACACAGTGGTACTCGGAGATGGAAGAGTTGTCAGGAGACATGTGGACCAGATTCGTGTTGGACATCTTTCAGCGGTGGAAACAGGAGCAAGTCACACGGAGACGGTGGAATCAGAACCGGTTCCAGCAGTGGAGGAAACTACAGGCGATGTCGAGGAGGTTGTTTTACAGCCAGAGACGGTGGAGAAGGAAGCAGCTGAGGAACCGGTGGTTACTCAAAGAGGGAAAAACGGAGAGACGTCACTCAGACCCTCGAAGGAGGAAATCAGAAAGGAAGTTACCACGTTAGTTGGAGGATTTCCAGTTAAAGTAAAAAAAGAAGTAAAATAAATGTAATAGTGGTACATGTTCTGTTCCTTATGTTGGATGGTGTAGTTTAATTTGTTTTTTAGCTAAGGAGAGGAGATGTAGTGATGTGATGTATAAATTTAGTGGCGCTGTCTCTGTATAACGCTGGGAGGTACAGAGAAGAAGTTCTCCAGAGAAAATGTGTGTTCTGAACAGCACGTTAGCTGTACGTTGTGGAGATTCCTGTTATGGAATAAAGTCATGTAGTACTTCAAAACGTGTCAAGTTACTACAGTTTGGTGAAAGTTTAATCTCCACTGGCAGTTTGTTCCACTTGTTTGCAGCATAACAGCTAAATGCTGCTTCTCCATGTTTAGTCTGGACTCTGGTCTGGACTAGTGGACCAGAATCTACGGATCTCAGAGCTCCGCTAGGTTTCTATTCTCTGAATTTATCCCAGATGGATTCTGGGCCTAGACTACAGCGTTCTTTGTCTTTCCCAGGACGAGCTGTTAAAGACCAGCTTCAGCCAGACTGTGTGCTATATCTCTCATCAACCAGCAAGACAAGACTGTGTTGTGTTCAAGGGACAGACTGCATGTGGAACACTCTGCACACAACATGCAAAAACACATGAACAGGAGTTAACAAGTGCATATTAAATGATATGATCCATACCAGTGACATAACCCTGCTGCTGTTTCCAGGTGTGTGAAGCTTTGAACTCCATGTGTTACACACGGGATAAATTCAGCCATGCTCCGCTTCACGAAAGGCTTTATTCATGCTGATCCCTGGAAGGACGAGGAACAGTATAGATCAGCGGTGGATGCTGTCAGCTGTTCTGCCTGACCGGCTACTTCCTCTAAGAAATTCCAGCTCCGGACCGGTCACCCCCATTAGTAGAGCGCTACTGCCACCTACTGGTGGAAAGCAGCGCAGCTATCCTCTCTAAACCAGCTACAGATTAACTGGAACATAAACATATGTAGACGTCCGAGTACGGATCTCACCTGGAACCACAAGGAACAGTATAGACCTGCGTCCCAATTCAGGCTCTGAACACGTTTTAGATTTTATAACAGAAAACATTTTACATATAAGATGCAACTTAAACAGCTTCAACTGAACAAGGCCGAAGACAACAGATACAAACGTGGAGTTTTTATTTATTTTATTTTACATAGAAAAATGAAATAATGTGCAGTTTCTTCAAAATATCAAGAGTTCTTGTTGCTTTCTGGTTCTTCACATTTTCAGCTGAGCTGGTTTAAGATTTCAGATCCACAATAAAAAGATTAAAAAGGTTTAGATCCAGAACATTTACACTTGTGGACATGAAATCTGCCAAGAATGATTAATAGCTGAAAACAGAGTTTACATCACTGACGATCCTTTCAATATAAAATATAAGATGAAAACATTAATGTGGATATTGATGTTTAACTGAGCCCAGACGAAGCTTTCCATGTCGGACCAGAACTGTTTGGTGGGAACACGTTGGAAAATATCTGGAAAATTGTCTCTTTGTTAGCTTTGCAGAACACACAGGCATCATCAATATTTATCTGGAATCTTTGAAGTGTTTCCTGAACAGGAAAAATCTGAAGTTAAACCTTAAAAGAAACTTCTTCCAGCTTGTTGTTAATCCAGTAATTATGAAGAAGTTTAGCAGCTTTTTCCCTGTAAAGCAGCCATGGTAGAGTCCCAGAAGAACTCTGCAGCAGCTGGAAGTGAACCGGACGCTTCATTCCTGATTTATTTGTTGCTCCAACGTTTGTCTGTGAGATCAACATCAGCCATGAAAACGTTATTAAATTCCGTGTTAATCTCTGGGAATGACGTGTTCTTCAACATGTGACGAGCCTGCAGGAGCTGCATTTAAGACAACAGCCAACTCTTCAGCTGTTCCAGGTAAATGACTTTTTTAAGGAATTCTGAATGTCAGAAGTCCCGTTTTTATCCAACAACTGACCTACAAACAGAATTCCTTTTCCACACCATGTGGGATAAAACAGATTTATTCTGATAAAGAAGCCCTTGTTGTTCCAGATATAACATCTACGGGGCTGAAGTTATGTTTATAAACCAATAACCAGATAAAAGAGCTTGTTTGTGGAAGTCAGCCGGATTTAAAGGAATTTTACCAACAGAAAAATGACCTTTCAACAGAAAATTAAAGCCACCAGGATGATTAAACAGAGAAGCTGGAAAAGCGTTCCAGATGCTGTCGGGTTCTTCAGAAATTCCAGAATCCGTTTCATTTTAAATGTGTTGTTTAGGGAGTTAAAGTCCAGAACCTCTAGACCTCCTTGTTCCCTACAACCTCTGATGAAGTCTTTCCTGAGATAACGGGCTTTTTCCTCCACATGGCATCATATAGTATTTATCCAGTTCTTTAATGATGTTTTGGGATGTGAAGCGACGATGAGACATTTATAGATCTGGATTTACCTTCTGCTTTAGAAATGAAGACTCTGCCACATAGAGAGAGATCTCTCATTAACCAAGAACTCAGTTTAGATCCTGTTTTTTCAATAACTGGATTAAATTTAAGTTGTAACGTTCCTGTTTAGCTTTACAAATTATAATTCCAAGATGTGTCACTTCCTCATTAACTGGTATTCCAGCGTAATGGGACCAGTTCCAGTTTTCCAGAGGAAACTGAACAGATGTGTCTACATCCATTTGAACCCTGATACATCACTAAATGAATTTATACAACTCACTGCGCTTACTATGTGATGATGATCCCTTAAAAAACTGCCGTATCATCAGCGAGCTGACAGGTTTTAAACTCCTTACCTACAGCAGGAATTCCCAGAAAAGGGGACGTTTTGATATGGGTGCCATTATTTGTGCTACTAGCAGAGAAAGAAAAGGAGATCCAGGGCAGCCTTGTCTACGTGGAATAATGAATCTGGTTGATGAGCCAGATTTCAGTTTAACAGAACCAGAACAAACATTATATAAAGTCCCAACTGCATTATGAAAATAATTCCCACATCCAGAGAAGGAAAAGATTTTACAATAAAGTTCTGCTCCGTGGTGTGAAAGGCTTTGTAAGAAGTGATGAGCAGAATGAAGCTTCCATCAGGTAACAGGTGATTGTAATCTATCATGTCTGATATTAAACGGATGTTGTTGCTAATGAGCCTTTTCTCCATAAAACCAGATGCTCTTCGTCTGTTTTCTGACTCCAGCCGTGTTTAAGTCTTCCAGCAACAATCAGAGCAAATAACTTTCATCATTGTTCAGTAAACTGACGGCTCTCCAGGTTTCACTCTGGAATTTATCCTTGTTTGCTTTGGGAATTAGTGGGATTATCCCTGTTTTAAAGTGGGGGGGGTCACCTTTTCCAGTGGCTTCTTGGAATCCAGCTAGTAAGAAGGAGGAAGTTTATCAGTGAATCTTTATAAAACTCCCAGTCAGGCCGTCATTCCCGGGAGCTTCATTTTCTTCCAGATGTTCCACACATTCCACACGTTCTGGTAAGGAAATCTGTCCATAACAAATATCTCTAAATTCCTCATTTAGGTTTTAACATGAGTAGAAATGTTGTTTAAAAAGTTTCTGAGTCAGAAGTTGTGGGGCTGAAGAGCAGAACTTCTGATAACAGCTGGCCACATGTTTGGAGATTCCATCCTGATCACTGGGAACGTTCCCGTTTACCATCACGTTACTTATTGGAGCATATTCAGCATTCCACTTTTCTAATCCAAGAAAATATTTAGTATTTTCTCTCCCTGCTCCATCCGTCTGCGTCTGGTTGTGATAAAGGCGGCTTTGGTTTTGTCCACATACATGTTGTCTAACTGGCTTTTAATAAACTCAGATGTTCTGTCTCCTGCTCATTAAGCTTCCATTAGTTTTCTTTTCATAATTTACTTTTGCTTCAATAATGTTTGATTCATTTTCTCTTTTTGCTTTGCCAATAATTTACCATTTTTAATAGCCGTCATGTGAATTTCATATTTCATTCATTCCCAATAACAACCATATTTACCAGAGTCACATGTTTGTTTCCAGAATCTACCAATGATGGCGTCAACGTCCCTTTTTACATCCAAATTATTAAGTATTGATCAATTTCCAATATCCTGAAACAATGTTCTGAGTACAACAATCATTAAGAGCAGTTCTACTGAATATTCCCTGATGAGCTGTTAAGATGGAGGCTTCTATCATCACGTCTTTGACCACATCCACAAGATGGTTGGAGATGAGCCAGAAATCTGTTGGTGATTGAAAGGAAAGGCTCCTGTTGCACCAAGTACACCTCCTCTGTTCTTCCTTCCTGTCTCACCACAGACCCACAAGTCCCAGTCACACACATTTATTTTAAGCTTGGAGTCTGTATTTGTGGTTTTTAGAGGCCATCGATCCACATCATCATCATCATCATCATCATCATCATCAGTACTGAAGTCGCCTCCACACAGAATTTTATCTTGAGAGGATTTTAAATGAAGTTGCTTCGTCTCATCTCAGCAGTTTGGAACAGAGTCTGATTTCTAACTTTATCATTGGAGCATAAATATGAAGCATTAGAAATAGTTTCTGATCTATTTCACACTAAAATAATGATTCTTCCTGAAGCTTCTTCCTCACTCTGTAGTGTCTGACCTTTAAATGGAGCTTTTAAGATGGCTGCTCCTGCTGATCCATGACTTCCACTGGAGAACCACGTCTCACTGCTCCACTCATTTTTCCACAAAGTCTCATCTGCTGCACGTGCACGGCTTTCTGGAAGAAAATAAAAACCTGCATTTTTACTTCCACAGAACAAAAATCCAGCTTTCCTCCGTAATAAATCTCTTCAGCCTCTGACATTAACAGAACAAGCAGAAAAAGACAGAAAGAAAACGATCTTACAATTAACTGTAAAAGCTGAAATAAAACCTTTTCTAAAGGCATCAGGAATCTGCCATAATTACACTGAATTTCTGCTATAAAACATTTATTCTCATTTTAAAATGAGGTATGTAGCGTCCCAGTGGAATAAACACTCTTAACTGATGGTCTGTAGAGGTTTTTATTCCATGTAAACATTCTTGAACCAAACCTAAACCAACGTATGAGCTAAACAAGAAAGAAACACAAAAATGTGCGTTACATTTCTGCATGGCGTTACTTCTGATACCTCAGTTAGCTTACAGCATCACAATTTAGCCATGTTTACATCCATAAAAACTCAGATTTTTTACATGTCTTAATGTAGTCATCGCATTTACCTTGATGCCTGTTTCGACTGGTGCTAAGGCTGGTTCTGTGCTTTTTATTGCGTCTTATGACGCATTTTAGCTCCGTGAAATACACTTTAAACCGTTTGAGCTACAACCCTTTCAAAACAAGACATTTCCGGGTTTACAGGAAGTTCCAGAATAAAATCCATGAACGACACAACCCGTCTGTGTCAGCTGACGTCACACTCGGGATCGCCACAGTCCAGCGCCATGTTTGTTGTAGAGATGGGATTTATGGCTCTTTGAAGGGAGCCGGATCTTGAGGAGCCGTTCCTTTCAAAGAGCCATTCAAAAGACTGGCTCGTTCTCACAATATCTTACAAAATTTCACAATATATAAGAATGACAAACAATCAAAATATGTACCTATATAACATCTACTATACAGGATTTAATAATTATAGGAAAATATAGATAAAAAAGGATAAACCTGAGCAGTCAGTGCAAATTCTAGTAAATGTTTTGGATAGAACTCACAGTATTTGTTTCCAAACAATTCTCTCTGTCCATAGATGCTTCACATGAATGGAGCGTGTTGGACATCAGACTTCCATGTCACACATGTTATTTATTTTATTTTAATTTTACTCAAACTACTACTTATTTACTTATTTATTCATTTATTCAGTCATTCAGTCATTTTTAGTTGGAAGGGGGGGGGGGGGGGGGGATTGGGCTTGGCGTGTGTGTATATGTGTGTGCGTGTGAATGTGTGAAAGGTTTCATTGAGTGTTTTTATTCTTATGTTTATAATCATGGAAAGAACTTTGTGTTACCTATGGCATGAAAAGCACTTTATAAATAAAGTTTGATTTGATTTGATTTGATGAAGGAAGTGTCAAAAATTTGTATATAAAAAGGACGGCTCACAAATGAACGGCTCACAGCTGTGAATCAGTTCCCATTGTTCATTTAAAAGAGTTAAAAAGAATCGATTCGTTCATGAACGTCACATCTCTAGTTGGTTGCATCCTCCTTGTAAATGACTGTTCATGTCTTTGCTGCGTTATAATCTTTGATAAAATGGGAGTCTCGTGTTGTGTGAAAGAATGCCAAACTAAGTCACACTACATAAAAGGTAGAAAAGTCGCCACAACATTAGATTTGTTCGGTTTCCCACTTTTAAAGAGGCTTTGGACAGCAGGTTGAGGATGGAACTGAGGCGTTGGATGGCCCCTGTCACAGCGGTGAGGGAAGGACATCACTTTCACCACCATCTCCCTTCATGTGTGTTTGCTCTCAGCATTTTCATAAAGGAAGAAGGAGAGTTTTTGTTGTTGCTGTTGTTTTTATTGTGTAAGTAATGTTAATGAATATACTTTATTTGGGTTTTTAAAGTCACTATATTCACATTGGCTTCACTTGTAAACTAGAGGCAAAGAGGGAGGGAAATAGAAATGAGTTCATCTGTTTGTGTTTGATCAGTGTTTATTTTATTTAATCATCTTTTATCAAAACTTCACAGAGTGAATGATTTTAGAGATGCAGGTAAATACCAAGAGTGCTCTGTGAGATCTGATGGGATGTTAACTGGTTGGATTAAGTGGTTAAAATTGTGAAATGTAATGAAGCATCCGATGTTAACTAGTTTTTAATAACACCAAGCATGTGGTTGCAGGTCACCCAGCTTAAGAAATGATGGAGGCCCAGAATATGGTGTGAAATATTTTCTGAAACTGGGACTAACGTCCACTCAGCTTGTAATATTTCCTGTCAACCAGGACAATGTCCTCTTTAAACTGGTCCCCCATGGTTGGACATCTTGTCTGCAGTTACATCCTCTTAAAGAATTCATGTCACGTCATGAACGGACCCAGAAAAGGATTTAAGTTAGCAATAAAATACCAGCAGAGCAGCATCTACTAACAGCAGCATGTTATTGGATCAGAATGAGATTAAAGAGGATGGAATTACCTCTGACAGTTATTTAGGGTTCCTGCCTCCATCAGCAGCTGCTGCCTGTTTTCCAGGCCAGACGCAGCTCATCTCCATAGAATCTGATGAGAATCAATGCATCAGAAATGGTTTTATTTATCACAGCGCAGTTAAAATGCTGAGAAAACCAAATGCTGACCATGTGTTTAAAGGAACATGGAATCTCTCATGTAACACTGAACAGATCCTGCAAATCACTGCAGAAGCTGAGAGACCAGGGATCCAGTGATCATCCCAGAGTAAGCTACAATAGAATAAAGAAAAGCAGAAGAAGAAGCAGCAGTGTTTGTGTCCCCCCACCACCAATAAATAAATAAATAAAAAATAAAAGTGTTGAAAGGTAATGCTGAAGATTCTGAGACCTCAGATGTTGAGAACATTTGTTTTATCTGCATGGAGCCGTCTTGCAACTCAAGGCCAAAGGAAGTGTATGTAAAATGTACCCAATGTAGTCTTTGGGCCCACCAAGCTCGTCCTTCAGGGCTTCCAACTTTCATTTGTCAGTATTGTGATTCAGAATAAGAACATAGTCAAACAAAACATGAACACACTGGCCCTGTTTTTGTTCTTTGTTTTTTATATGTAAAAAGTATATAAACTAGATATCACACACGTTTCTTTTTACACAAGTGCAGATTGTTCATTAAGCAGCCACACTGTTATTAAAGTTTGTTCAAGTAGGCTTATTTACACACACATTCACACACTCCTGAGTTAAAGATTGAATGTTTGAGCTGTAGTCAGTAAAAGAGAAAGATTTTGTTTGGATTTTCCTTTTCAATAAATCCATTTTTGAAGCATATTATATGTTGTGGCATCTGTTTACACTTCTTTTGTGTAATTGTTACGACTCTCCCCAGTATGTGTTACAACCACACCCGGTAGTGGGGTAGGTTGTAACAAAGGACGACCGTGTGTTTGACATTAACACGCCACGTCTGTCATATTCTAGCAGAGTTTTGAATTGGGGCCTTTTTTAGTGAACAAATGTGGGTTTTTCATATAAAAGTTTGAGAACTATATTTAAAAAATTCAATGAGTTACAGGTGTTGTAGCAAAAAGTGTTACAACCATCCCTGGTCTCCCCTATTTTAAACATGGAAGTTTTGTTTCACCATGAATGAACATGTTTTAGTGGTTGAGGTTCTTATTAATATCATCTCCCTTTTTCCTGAACAGCTGAGTTATTAAATCACTGCAGATCAGATCAGCCTGTCAACAGGCAGCAAACCCTGATGATGTGATTAGAAATATAGTCGCCCTGACTGGAGCCACTTTCATTCATCTCCTGTTCATTGGAAATTAGCCGCTGATGTAACTCACACAATAACATTCATCCTGAAATTATGCTGCTGGTAGTTTTATTTTCTTCTTCATGTCTCGGAGGGAAAAGTACAGAATCTCTCTCATCTACTGGTTCACTGGAGCATCATCATCATCGTCATCATCATCATCACCATCATCACCATAAAGAAATAGATTCAAGAAGAGTCACAACAAAAAGAAAATTTTATTTAAGATCAGCTTTTTTAAAGGAAATTTATTTATTTGCCACTAAACATCTCAAACATTTACAAAGAGGAAAAACATGATAAAAACCTTAAATATGTAAATATACTAAAAACATGGTTCAACACAAACAACAAAACAAACAAAAAGCTGCAGGTTCATTAAAAAATCTGACAGCTGCAGGAACCAAAGACCTTCTGAAGCGTTCGGTAGAACATGGAGGTACAACAAGACGTTTCTTCTCATGAAAACAACCTCAGAATAAAAGTTAAATGTTTATTAAACAAAACAAAGAATTAAACATGAAAAAATCTAAATATTCAAATGAGTTACTGGATTTAAACAAAAAATAAAATGTAATTTAAGATAAAATATCAAAACCACATGAAATGAAATAAAAGTGAGAGGAAATTTATTTATTTTTCATTAAACATCAAATATTTTCACACAAAAGTCTAAAATAATCTGAATGAAAATAAAGATAAAATTTATACGTGAAAGTTTGAATGAAAATTCTTTAAATTCTACATTTCAAGTAGAAAGTCAAACATTTGTGGTGAAAATGAAGCAAAACATGAAATTTGTGATGTGAAAATGAATCTTTAATTCAACATGTGAAAATGTCAGAAAGTCCAAATAAAGACAGAATGAAGCAAACAAACTAAGAGTGAAACACTGGGAGGATTTTCATTTCCAGCATCATGAAGTGGAACTAACTGCAGCTGACATGAAGTGAACACAACATCCTGATATTCAGTGTGAAGCTTTGACTGGAAACAACATGTGGATCCTGGAAGAAGCACAGCTTCCATCTTTAAAGGACTGGAAGAGGAAGAAGTTTCCAAGGAATCATTTAGAAGAGTTTCACACACAAACTGATTGAATCCATGAATCTGAAAAGATTTTTCTGAGTGAAAGAGACAGACATGTACAGACTGAACTATCTGTTCACCAGTCAGAGTTTCTCTGCTACCATCACACTCTTTACACTCAACACACACACACCCAGGAACCAGACCTAGAACCAGACCAGGACCAGAACCCAAATCCAGCATAGAGAGGACGAGTGAATGTGGTGATGAAGGTGTGGAGGTGGATCAGTGAGTCAGAGGAGACTCTGTAGAAGGACAGAGAGCCAGCAGGACAGTCCACATACACTGCTACTCTGTTAGAGACAGAGGAGGAGGAGGAGGAGGAGGAGGAGGAGGAGGAGGAGATGTGTGTTTCTCTGTTATTGTGCAAGACAGCGTAACCTTCATCATCAGAGCAGCTCAGACTCCAGGACTGATCATTGAATCCAAACCTACAGTCTATGATGTCTCCTTTCCTTCTGATTTCTTTGTAACTCACTGATATAAAAACGTTTCCTCTCCACTCGACCTCCCAGTAGCAGCGACCAGTCAGAACATTTTCACACAGCAGCTGAGACCAGTTAAATCTGTCTGGATGATCAGGATATGACTGAAGCTCCTTTACAAGTGTCACCTTCCTGTTGTTGTCAGACAGTTTGAGGTTTCTGTCCACTGTGTCCATGTGGATGGTGAGTGGACAGGAATCTGATGGAGAGAACAAACACAATCCAGCTGCAGTTATTGATCTATTGACACTTTGATGCTGACTGATGAATGAGTGATGGGACAGTGTGAAGATGGTTGAATGTGATGAATCCAATGAAAAACACACTTACACTTCCTCAGACCTCCTGGTCTCAACCATGTTTCTCCAGCAGGCTCCACCCTGAAAGGAGGAGGGGGGTCAGAGCATGCTAACATGGACATTACATGGCTCTCATACACACTTTGTTCTACACTGAGAAAGGAACAGTCCAACATCTGGACACGTCCACCTGATTGGAGCATCTCCAGACTAGAAGGAGCAGAATCAGGAAGCTGATTGGTCCACACCCACACCAAGAAAACTGCTTTGTGGAAGTCCCAGTTTCTTCTTTCAACCATCTTCTCCTTTTCATCTCTTCACAGATGAAGAACTCTGCAGAAACTCCTGATCTAACCAAGAGCTGCATCTTCTCTCTGCCCTGAAGTCTTATTGATCAGCTTCTGACAATAATCTCCTCTGCAGAGCAGATTGGCTCAGATTCTTTGTTGTGACTCAGCTGGGAAATGTTAAAGTGGTTCTTTTCCTGCACATGAAGCTAAATGACTGTCAGAGACTCTGTTTGAGGCCATGATGTGTGTGTTTGGAGCTGTGACGGCTTGTTTCCTACTGACCACTAACAGCTGCTTCATCATCACACTGAGGATTTGTTCCCTCACATTATTCCTGCAGATCCTGCTGCTGTGTGGACACAAACACATTTCTTTCTAAAGCAGGAACAAATCAGAGGGATCAGCAGCATCAACTCACCACACTTCTTCCACATCTGATCCAGTCTGCTGATTCATTTCCAGTTTGAAGTGCAGCCACATCACCAGCTTCTACTGACTCCAACATCTACACTGTTATTGAAGCTGATTGATCATCTGATGGATGATTGAATTAGTAATTACTGAATCAGCAGCATGGGATCATCAAAGCTCTAAAGTCCTGAGTGAAGAGGAGAGGTTAGACTGCCTCTGGTGGTCAGACATGGAGCTGCAGCTGCTGAAATACAGGATGTGACAGGATTCAGGAAAGTGTGTCTCATCTTTCCTCAACATCAGCTGTGAACATACTGAGTCCTTTCACGTTAACCAGGAAACCTGATGGAACATCATCATCTTCATCACAACACACACACACTGCCATCTCCATCACCTCCTCCAGCACCCGATCCAGCCGTTATCACATGACTGAAGCAGCATTATCAGTGGCTATCAGTCCATTCCTACAGGACAGTAGGGCTCTACTCCGCCTCCTAGTGGCTCCAGTAGGTCCTCATCATCTATTTACACCACTGATCAGCAGCACTGATACAGGAAGACTCCTGATCCAGTCCCACAGGAATCCAGTCCACCGGCAGGTCTGAAATCTTTAGCATGACGCTGCATTTTCTGGTAAAACAACCTACATTTAAGTCATGTGACTGCTGAGTGAATATTGTAATGGAAAATTTATTCATATACCCTTATAGTTTGTAGGTTACACTTTGTATGTCTGTGTATTTAGATAAGAACTCCTTCTCACACCTTCCCCCCTCTCTCATCCCCTTTGTATGTCTGTGTATTTAGATAAGAACTCCTTCTCACACCTTCCCCCCCTCTCTCATCCCCTCAACAGATGTTGAGAGTTTAATGAGCTTCCTCCTTTGCACCCTTCACTCCGTAACATTTGTTAACAGCTATGTGAGAAATTTAAAACAATGACCTCCTACTGTGATGTTATCAGCTCATGCCTGGTATATTAACCAAGCTCACTTGTATCTGGCAGACTCTCGCAGACAAACTCCTTTGACTGTGTGACTCTCATTGCCGGCCGGCTCTTAATAAAACTACTTTGTTCGATTCTCACTTAGTGTGTGATCTTTGATAACTAAAAATTCCACAACAATTCTTGGCGTTGTCGGCAGGATATCTTGAGTGACTGACCGGAGGACCAGAACCCGTGATTGATCATCCTGAAGGATACTTCAGCCCCTGGGTCAGCCTTAACCATCAGGGGACGGCGGAGGAACTCCGTTCAGACACCACTGATATCCAGAACGAAGTCTGCGTGTGGAGCAGCATCCAGAATCACACACGGTGAGAAGTTTTCATATCAGACTCCCATTTACTGCTCCTTTTCGCAGGGTCCCGCTATCTTGTGAGGCAAGGTAGATTACTATTCTATTGCGGTAGAGTAGAGTTAGTCCGGCACTGAGGTGAAAACTTCGGTGGTAATAATAGGCGTTTTAGTCAATTTTTGTGCCTGGGTTTGGGCGACCCGAAAACCGAGAGAAAATCCAGCAAGGAGACGTCCTAGCTGAAAATGGGAAACACAGCTGTGACGGGGAAGGAGAGTAAATGGGACTCCCAAATTTTAAGAGATATGAAAAAGAAATATGGACCTGACTGCACGGACTGCATGACTTACTGGACAAAGAAACATGGTTTTCCAGAGAACGGGAGTTTGAGTAAGAAGGAATTAGATAAGCTGAATGAGGCAGCACAGAAGGACTGGGATGAGAAAAAGAAAAAAAAAGAAAATCAAGGCAACGGATGTAGAGAAGTGGGAACGGCATAATAAATGCATTGAAATGTGGAAAAATGAGAGTGAATGTAGGGTTAGGAAAGCTAATACTAAAGAAATGGGTGGGGGATTAGATATGACTGGAGATATAGGAAACAGGAGGGATAATGCATCCCTGTCTAGTGCACCTCCACCATATAATAATAATTTAGGGCATTCACAACCCTCTCCATATCGTTCACTGCAGGAACGATTACAGGCGCTGAAGGTGGATCCAGATCTGGACTCCTGTCCCCCGGTGTTACAACAGCCCCAGCAGCCTCAGCAGCGTCGTCCAGAGGACCGACGGAGAGATGAGACATCAGGTCCCGCTGACTCCAACCATGGCCAAGCTACAGGGGGAACCGAAAGACCGTCAGCAGACATGACCAGCCCTTCACGTACCAAGTCCGGGAAGATCTACGGACCGGAGGTGTCAGCAACCTCCCCTTTCTACAAATTTGGACAGACTGCAAAGGGCCTATTTTTGGGACAAAATACTGCTGAAGATGAAGACACTGAGGTTTTTAGTGCCCCCATGGTGGAAGTATCAGGACCCACCGGCCCCATATTGGTTTATCGCCCTTGGTCCCCCTCTGAAATCATGGAACATGCTAAAAATCTTCCTGACCCCACTGAAGATGGTGAGAAAGCTAGCGAGGAGTGGAGAGCTTTCTGCCGTGAACACCGCCCCACTGGACTTGAACTGAGAAAAATTCTTGCTAAAATGCTCACTGCTAGTGATCTGGCTAAGATCCGTCCCCACCTCCCTCCTGATGACACCGGCCTGAAAAATCCAAACTGGGACGATGAGCCGAACCGACCTTACAGAGGAGCCATCACCACACTCTGTGATGGCATAAAGACTGTGTTCCCTAATCGAGGAAGCCTGGCTGCCCTGAGAAATCTGATACAGGGCCCAGATGAGCGCATGGAGGCTTTTCTACACCGCTGTGAAACTGTTTTCACCAGACACTCTGGCTTGGAGCGCCCTGCAGGAGAACTGGGGAACACTCCAGGACCATGGGAACGCCTTCTCTGTCAGACCATCATTGAAGGTATGAACAGAGATGTGTTGGAAGTGGTGAAGAGACAGTATGTGGGGATGAGACATGAGACCAGACTGGCTCAGCTTCAACGTCAAGCAAAACACGCACAAGATGTCATGGATGAAAACAAGAAAAAAGCTGAATCCAAGAAAGAAAAACAGATGTCAACAGCCCTGACTCTGTTCACCCCCCAAAATCAGCCACAATCCAATAGAGATAGGAGAGGCAGAGGAAGGGGCAAAGGAAGACGAGAGAGGGGCGGCAACCAACAACAGCGTGGGGCATGTTATCGCTGTGACAAATATGGACACTGGAAGGATAACTGCCCACAACGACATGGGCCGTGTCATCGCTGTGGCCAATATGGACACTGGAAGGATAACTGCCCTCAGGATAATGGGCCCACCCACCAGAAGGAATACCAGCAGGCTGACTGAGGGGCGGACCCGGGAGACAGGACTCCAGAGGAGCTTTTTTCTCCACCCACCACAGTTTTCGCTGCAGCAACTGTTGAGGGAAGTGAAATGCACACACACACATACACACACACATACACTCATTTAGCTGCTATAGCTTATAAACGTTTTCCTTTATTTACATTGTCTGTAAATAATCAACCAGTTTCTTTTATGGTTGACAGTGGTGCAACTCACTCAGTTCTTAAGACAGGCACCCTAAATCCCACTCCACCACTCAGTGGTAAGACTGTTATTTCTGTGTCTGCTGGAGGCCATCATGACAAAGAAAAATTCACGGTACCTTTAACCTGCTCAGTACAAGGTGAGCATCCATTTACCCATTCCTTTCTTTTGTCCAAAGTTTGTCCTGTAAATTTACTGGGCCGTGATCTGATGTGCAAACTGGGAATTCAGATTTCCTCTGGGTCTCAGGGGCTGACCATATCATGTTCATCTTCTGACACTGAGGAAAAAGATTTAATGATGGTTAAATATAACCCAAGAGCTCCCTGCTATGCTTATCAGTGGAAAATGGGAAGCTCCCCTCTTTCTTCACACTGGCTGTCCCTCTGCAGAGCCAGAGTCTCCCCTGGGGCAGAGGTGATGGGGGAGAGGGAATTACATTGCACATCCTACATCTGTCCTGATGGGCCAGATCAGCAGTATGAAAAAATCTTTTTTAGGGACTGCTCTGACAAACTGACTGTGACATGTATGTTTTGGAATGAAAGTATGTGTGTTTTGTCTGTCTCACTAACCTCTGACCAACAGAAGTTGTTTAAACTTCACACACACCCACACGTGTCTCTTTCCAAGTCCCACTCGACTGAGTGGAAGGATTTGGGCCCCTTTGTTGCTACTGCTCTCAGAGAGTCTCGGTGGCAATCCACTCATGACTCAGCAGTTTTGTTTTCTCCAAGGCTGGGTGTGTTTAAGCAGAGCATGCTCTCTGTGATTCATTGCCAGAAAAGTGTTCAGTTGGTAGATGAGGATTTTCTGACATGTTTATCTGCTGACTCACCCTTGCCACCTGTTCCCCCAGCCCTCTCTCAGGTTCCCTCTGATTTGTGGGCTACCTCTCCCCATGATGTGGGCCTGGTTAAGAACTGCCCCCCAGTAGTCATCACTCCGAAATCTGACTACCGCCCCTGCCAGAAGCAATATCCTCTCAAACCTGAAGCTTTGGAGGGTATTACACCTGTCTTTAATTCACATCTTAGGAGTGGTATTGTTGTTTCTTGTCCAAATTCACCTGTTCGCACTCCTAATTTCCCAATCATGAAACCACGTAAACCACCAGCCAAACCTGACTGGCGTTTTGTCCAAGATCTCCAAGCTGTCAATAAAGCAGTTATTTCACGGGCCCCTATGATGCCCAACCCCCACACCATCGTGTCGCAGATTCCTCCTACTGCTACACATTTCTCCGTGGTAGATCTGGCAAATGCTTTTACGTCTGTTCCTGTTCATCCAGACAGCCAATTCTGGTTCGCTTTTGAGTTCAATGGGAAACCATACACTTGGACCCGGCTTCCCCAGGGGTACTGTGAGTCCCCCACAATCTACAATGAGGTACTAAGAGATTCTCTTTCTTCTTTGCAGCTTCCACAGGGCGTAGTTTTATTAACTTACGTTGATGACCTTCTGCTCTGCTGTCCTTCTGCCTCCTTGTGTGAGGAGGCCACACTGGCCCTCCTCCTCCATCTTCATTCTGAGGGTCATAAAGCCAGTCTGCGTAAACTACAGTTCTGCCAGCCTCAAGTCATCTTTCTAGGGCATCACATTTCTGCCACCACCAAGGCCCTGACCCCTAAACGGATTGAGGCCATTCAGAAAGCACCAAAACCTGTTACCAAGAAACAGCTGATGTCATTTCTAGGTATGGTAGGGTTTTGTCGGGCCTTTATTCCACATTTTTCTGAACTTGAGGCCCCCCTGACTTCCTGTATACATGGTAAGAATCTATCTGCTCATGACCATTTCTTCTGGACCCCGGAGGCTGAGCAGGCTTTCCTGTCTGTGAAACAAGCGCTGTGTTCTGCTCCAGCCCTGGCTCTGCCAGAACCAGCCAAACCTTTCTTTCAGTTTGTTGATGAAAAACATGGTTTCATGTCTTCTGTTCTCCTTCAACAGCACGGCTCTCACAAGCGCCCGGTGGCCTATTACTCTTCCAAGCTCGACTCTGTTGCTGCGGGTCTTCCTGGCTGTCTGAGAGCTGTGGCTGCATGTGAGAAGGCTGTACTTGCATCACGTGACATTGTGGGATACAGTGAGCTAACTGTTTTTGTTCCTCATTCTGTATCCATCATTTTGCTCGAACAAAAGACTTCTCATCTGTCTGCAGCTAGATGGCTGAGATACACCACAGTTCTTCTCGATATGCCTAACATCACTACGAAACGGTGTACATCACTTAACCCTGCCACTCTTCTTCCTACCGCAGAAGATGGTGTTCATCACTGTTGTGAGACTGTTCTGTCTGAAATCTGCACTCCGAGACCAGATTTATCTGATGAGCCTCTTCCTAACTCTGATCTCATTCTTTTTTGTGATGGCTCCTCCTTCAGAGACCATTCTGGTAAGAACAGAGTGGGTTTTGCTGTCTGTGATGAGCATCAGGTTCTCTTCTCTGGCTCCCTCCCTTCACAATTCTCTGCTCAGACAGCTGAACTTGTTGCTCTCACTGAGGCCTGTAAATTCGCACAAGGTAAGTCCCTGACTGTGTATACCGATTCGCGTTACGCCTTTGGTGTAGTTCATGACTTTGGTGCGTTGTGGCGTCACCGTAATTTTTTGAAATCTGATGGTAGGCCTATTTTGAACTCCACACAGGTTGCGGCTCTCCTTGACGCTATTCTTCTTCCTTCAGATGTCGCTGTAGTGAAATGTCAAGCTCACACTAAAGACACTTCCTCTGTTGCCCGTGGCAACGCCTTGGCCGACCAGGCTGCTAAGCAGGCAGCTCTGTCAGCCTCGCCGCACATTCTCACCTCTTCTCCTCTCACAGAAGAGGATCACTCTCCTCCCTGTTCTCTACAGGACATCCAGTCTTTTTCTACTCCAGAGGAACGCTCTGTCTGGAAGGCTAACTCCTGCACCCCTGATTCTGCAGGTGTATGGCGCTCTGTTGATGGAAAACCTTGCCTTCCTCGTCATTTCTTCCCCTGGTTTGCTAAGTTGTCACATGGGTTGGACCATGTGTCAAAAGGGGGGATGGTATCTTCCACAACATCTCTGTGGTTCACAAAAGGCTTCACTGTGGTGGCTGAAAATTACTGTAAAAAATGTTTGATCTGTGCAGGCTATAACACCGCCCGCCCTCTTGCCTGCCCTCCAGCTGGTCATACACCACCTAATCAGCCTTTTGATCATTTGATGATGGATTTCATTGAGTTAACACCTGCAGAAGGTAAGAAATATTGTCTAGTTATGGTAGACATGTGGTCAAAGTGGGTTGAAGCTTTTCCAGCAAAGCATGCCACAAGTTCAGTCGTGGCTAAGGCTCTGGTGACCGAAATCATTCCAAGATGGGGGATTCCAGTTAAGGTCTCATCTGACAATGGTTCACACTTTGTAAATGCGGCCCTGAAAGAGGTAAGTGGACTATTGGGGTTCCAGCTTAAGACTCATTGTGCTTATCACCCGCAATCAGGCGGAGCAATTGAAAGAGAGAACGCCACTTTAAAAGGTAAGTTGGCTAAATGTTGTGAAGAAACAGGACTGTCTTGGCCAAAAGCCCTCCCACTCATTCTTATGCACATGAGAATGAGGAAACGTGCCCGGACAAATCTTAGTCCATTTGAGATTCTGTTTGGCAGACCTCCCTACACTGGTCTGGATCCTCCAGGACTCTCCGTGTCTACCACATACTGTGAAAGTAACATGCTTGCTTATTGTCAAAATCTGTCCAAAGTTCTCTCACAGGTGCAGAGTGTGGTGAAAGAGGTCCTGCCACGCCCAGCATCAGATCTGCTTCACTCCTTGGTTCCGGGAGACTGGATCTTGGTTCGAGAGACGAGGAGAAAGCACTGGCGGTCTAAAAGGTGGCTGGGTCCCTTCCAGGTCCTGTTGGTCACTCATACAGCCGTGAAGGTCGCTGAAAGGTCCACGTGGATTCACGCGTCCCACTGTAGAAGGTTTCAAAGTACCCCAACTCCAGCTGACCTCTCAACCACAGGGCAGAATAATCCCTGAGGTCAGCCCCGTGCGAGATGGTCCATTCTCCACGGGACAACATGAAGTACACCCAGACTGCCGTGAGGGGATGGTCGTGCGTCATCCTCTTCATCCTTATCACCTCCCTCCTCTGGTACCTGGATCCAACCGGACCTCACCTGACACAACGCACCCCAGCTTCGTCCCAACCCGCCAGACGACTGCAGGGGACAGAAGCACCCTCCTTCAGGAGGCACCGCCGAGATAACCACATCCTTCAGCATCATGATCACACTGAGAATCTTTGGTGGCAAGTTGCCAATATGTCTGCTCATAAATTGACAAATGACAGTTGCTATGTTTGTGGACTGGTGCCGCATGCCACACCCACTCAATCAGTTTTTATTCCATATCCAGTCCCTTTGAATACCACTTTGTGGACTCTGATCATGGGTAATAGATTACACCCTAGGAACATTACTTGGCCACACCAGCGCCCTCCCCTCTCCTGGAGGAGACCAGCTGAGTTTTCCAGCAACACAAACTCCACTTGTGTTTCATCCAGAACTGTCTTCCGCTTAAGGGATCGTACAAATCCATATTCTTCTCCACCTCTTTGTTTTCAGCGAAATGGGACAGATGCACTATTCTTTTTAGGACACACTCTAGGTTGTCAGCGTATCATTTCAGCCTCATGTATATCCTCACCTTGCCCCAAACGCTCTGACCCGTTCACTTTAAATCCTCGTGATTTATTCCCTGATAGTTCTCCCTCTACAGAGTGGGCCTCAGGAGTTGTTGTGTTTAACCTTACAGCTCTCTTACCTTTTCCTGACCTTCCTATGTACAATAATTCTGTTCTTAACACCATTTGGTCTTATATCCCATCAGATACCGGCTTTGGATGTCCTCAGAACATAGTTTGGACATGTGGCAGACACTCTTATATTTACCTTCCTGTCAATTGGTCTGGAACATGTTATCTGGCTTATCTGCTCCCTGATGTCTCTGCGTTTACTCTAACCCCAAATGGTACATTGCGGCCTTTTCCTGAACCCTTTCATCACCCCCATCGTGTTAAACGCGGTATCTTCTCTCCACAGATGAAAGGATTTAGGATGGCTTTGCCCTGGTGGGGGTTGGGGAACTAGCATGGACTGTGGAAGATCTATCAATCTCTTTGGAAAATTTAACCTCTTTATGTGTGATTAATATGTTGCATTTTAATCAAAGGGGTGGATTGTAATGGAAAATTTATTCATATACCCTTATAGTTTGTAGGTTACACTTTGTATGTCTGTGTATTTAGATAAGAACTCCTTCTCACACCTTCCCCCCTCTCTCATCCCCTCAACAGATGTTGAGAGTTTAATGAGCTTCCTCCTTTGCACCCTTCACTCCGTAACATTTGTTAACAGCTATGTGAGAAATTTAAAACAATGACCTCCTACTGTGATGTTATCAGCTCATGCCTGGTATATTAACCAAGCTCACTTGTATCTGGCAGACTCTCGCAGACAAACTCCTTTGACTGTGTGACTCTCATTGCCGGCCGGCTCTTAATAAAACTACTTTGTTCGATTCTCACTTAGTGTGTGATCTTTGATAACTAAAAATTCCACAACAATATTGAGTGTAAAGTGACAAAGTCTGGACAGAAATCCAGTGACTCTCTCAGTCATTTTCATTCATGTCCTCATTATGAGTCCAGATCATCAAACACTAAGCCAGACTTCAGGAGCATGAAGAAGTAAAGAACTTGTGTTTTCCTGTCTAACTCCTCTTTTCAGATCAGATCAGGGGGAGGGGCTCCACTGACTGTCTCCATCATTGTGATCAGCTGTGTGCAGCTAATTGAAGGAAACTGATAAAAACTGCAACGACACTCATGTGTGACGTTGCACGGAGCAGCGGCACCAACAGAAGACGACATGAATGAAAGAATCTAGAGGGAACGAGTCTTCAGGGACCAGAATACTTCCTGCTCTATATGTGTCTCATCTAAATCCATGTTGTGGGTCTGTTGCTGTGATTCAGCATCAGGAGCCTCCAGTAAGTGGGAGAATCACTGAGCATCATCATTCATGGGAAGCTTTTCATCCATCATGTGTTTAAATGTATCTATACAGAGGTAGGAATACAGGTCTGATCAACACGTGCACATTTCCACATGGACTGATTTCTAAAGAGAACTTTACAAGAACATGACTGTTCACACGCTTTCATAAATATCTGTGCTAAGCTAAGCTAAGCTAACATTTCCTGGAGCATCTCTGTGTCTGATCCAGTGTCAGAGGACAGAAAAGATGTTTCTATGACAGAATGTCCCTTTAACCTGCAGAGATGTTTCCAGACTGAAGAAACTCTGAGCAACAGACAGTTATCACTGTTGTTCCTGCAGATGTTCTCCTTGGAGACTCTCCTACTCACATATCTGCTGTGAGCAAAGGAAAAAGGCTCCTACATGTGTGATGGTTCATATAACACTCATATCCAGCATGAAGCAGGACTGAGTGAAGGACAGAGAAAATGTCTGCAGATCTTCCTCCTCTATCAGACATTGTGTGGCTGCAGCAGCCTCTCCATACCTGAGTCCGTGTGGATCCTTCAGTGCAGCCATCAGCAGCTTCACTCCTGAGTCTCCTGGATGGTTGTATCTCAGGTCCAGCTCTCTCAGATGGGAGGGGTTGGAGGTCAGAGCTGAGGCCAGAGAAGCACAGCCTTCCTCTGTGATCAGACATCCTGACAGGCTGCAGAAAACAACACGTATGACAGAAACTCTGAGAGAACTGCTGTGAAACTAAAGCTGAACGTCATCAGATGTTCAGAGAAACTGGACCTGTCTCACATTATTGTCTTTGTGTCTTCATTGTTTTTATGCTTTATTCAAACCTGACAAACAATAAACAGACAGTGAAAGTAAATCCAGTCCAGTTTGTACAAGATGCACATGAAGAAAGAAACGGAATGAAGAGGAAAAATAAAGTAGAAAATAAAATAAAGTATAGAAAGTAAACAAATAGAATTCTATATATAATAATAGTATTTGTGAGAGTTTATTGGCTGAAAAGCTGTGAATGAATATTAATTATTGATCTGCATTTCTGATTAGAAATCAGTTTTAGAGACTTAAAGTAAAAATCAGCTTCAATCAGAAACAGCTTAAATGCTGCTGTTGGATTGTGAAATGTACTTTTATGGATGTGGAATTTTCCTCCTAAAATATAAAGATTGACAAAAGTGCATCATTTTTTTCTTTGATTCAAACTAAGTAACGATGTTCTTCCTTCTATGTTCATTTCATGAGTTGTTCTGCACAGAACATCGTTCTCACCTTCTTTCCAACATGCTTTACTGTCTGGAACCAGAAAACAAGCTGCTTTTAATAAAGCTTTATTGCTTTACAACATGTCTACAAACATGTGGGAAAAGCCACTATATCCATGTTATCCGTGTTCTATGTGTTAAGGCGGCTCTTGAACTCAGAGGAATAACATAAAGGAGAACAGAAAGGGGATTAAGAACAAACAGCAGGTGGGTCTCAGCCTAGTAACATGAACAAGTCCATCCAGGAAAGAAGTCTTTGGCTTCTTTTCATTTTCTACAAAGACATTCTGAGAAGATTTTCACTTCATTCTTCCAACCATTAAAGTGGGTTTAGTTCTGGCAGATTTACATCTATGAATAAAATGTTTGGCCAGCAGATCAAGTTATTCCCAAGAAATTCCAAGTTCTTCTCCTTTAATGTTCCAGCAGTGACTCAGCACATATTCAGAGGGGCGCTGGGATATTTTCTGAGTGAAGCCACTTTGAAAGACGTCCGAGATTCATACGCTTGTTTGCAGTAGAAAAATAAGTTCTGTTGTTTCCATTTCTGTCTCACAGAATCCACATGAGTTGTTCTCCAAGTTAAATTTCTCATGTAGGAAGTTGTGTGATGGGAATATTCCATTTAGGATTTTAAAGACACTTCTTTAGTTGTAGGTAGAAGTGGATGAGACAAATATCTTTTCCTTCTTTTCCTGATGTTTCTGTATCATCGTCCTTAAGAATGTCCTTTCTTTTTAAGGGGAAAGGGTAATAGTGACTGTTAAGCCGTTTCCAATGAATCTGTTATTGAAGTCAAACTGTTCAAGTGTCGCCGCTGATCCAGAGCGGCTTCAGTTCTACTGGAATATCAGAACGCTCCCTGGTTTGGTGGATCATTCTTCTCACAGTAATGGGAACTGCTTTTAACTTTATTATACTCTTGAATTTTGCAGTAAAATTTCAGTTAATTACAGGAATCTGGATCATTTAATAGTTCACCTGTATCGTCCATTAGGTGGGTGATAGACCAGATTCCCTTTCCATCCGAGTTCTTAAGAACATTGATTTTCTATTCCATAGGATGCATCAGTTGTTCCAAAGGGGTGTATTGTGTGGTGTAACATGATGGCAGAACAATAACTTCCAGTAGAGGAGAACTTGCTGGTGGAAATCTGATCATTTGCAGGTAGTTTGCGTACATCATCGTCACATCGTAGTACAAAGTCAGTACCTCCCATTTTTTGGAAAACTGCCCTGGGAATGCAGAACCAGAAGGAATCTCTGTGTCTAGTGAAGGAATTTAAGCATTTAAGTTTTAAAGCTCCTTTCATTACAGCAAAGTCTATGGCGTGTACACCAGAGGCGTTTCTAGCCCATTGTGGGGGCTGAAGCCCCTGTAGTAAAGACTGGGTTGTGGGTGTGTAGGACTGAGCCTCTGTGACGGTGGGAGGGAAGTGACGTAGTAGAGTTGGGGTTCGTTCCGGTTTTAGCCACGAGTGAAGCAGACGAGTTCTGCTGTAGAAGTTCTCCTCTGCCTACGTGAGACGTCCTACAGAGGTTTATGTCAGCTGGTTCATTATCCTGAGTGTTAAGTCAATGAGGAAAGTGAGGATTTCCTGTTGGCTCAGTTCTATCTGATACGAGCGAAGTTAAGCTCAGACATTTACCCGTAACAGGGCGGAGTCTCTGTTAGGTGGATGTATGGGTGTTAGTCAGCAGACACTTCCATAAGTCTGCCTAGATATCCGTGTTCTTCCACGGTGCAGGTGAGGGTTTTGTTGGGGGGAAAGGAGACACGGTGCCATGTTCATGACGGGAGAGCGTGAGCGACACATGCTGCCGTGGACGTATACCCGCGCTGGCCACCAGGTGGCGCCAACGCTCCATCTGGATTAGTCCAGCCAGCGAGACGCTCCTTAATAGTAATGCTGACATTATGTGGGGACCAGTTAGCTGCTTGGGCTTCTTCAGGCAGGGGGATGTTTATCCTCAGACCTGCTGGTTTATATGTTACTGTTTAGTGCAGGTCTGCTTGAGGGTATTGTGTGTATCATGCTTGTGTAACACAGCCTGTAATATTGAGTCCAGTTACAGTTCTTAATTAGTTAGGTGTTAAAGTTAGAATGTGCTGGGCTAGGTTAGTTTTGTAATTGTAATTGTATGTAGAGTTTTATATCAGCTGTTGCAAATATTTTATAAGCATTCTCATTCATTTACTCATTTAAATTTTATCCTTAGATTTTAGTAACATTCATTAGGCTCTGCTTTTAATTAATAGAACTACATTATTATATAGTGGTGCTGAGGTGAAAACAGCTTAATTATTATTATTTCTTCACAGCTTACAGATAATGCATTCACAAACAGGACACAAACTCATACAGGGTTACTGAGTTCAATACTGAGAAAATAACTAGGGACCTTGAAACAGGTCTGGGTGTCCAAGCAAGGGAGTTGTTGTGAACATTCTTATCTATTCCCTCCAAGCAGAGCAGAATTATTAAAGAATAGCCTTTGTGTGAATACTGTGGGAATGGAGGAAGGGAGTCAGTAGAAAGGCAGAAAAAGATAGCGAAGCAGAGCATAGTATCTTTTTCCTTTCAGCTCTGACGCACCTCAGACGAAGGACCTGGAGGAATCAAATTCCCAGAAGAAGGAGGGACCACCTTGCAAAATACACATTCACATGAATGCGCACCACATGCACGCACACAGCCACAATGCATTGTATCACTATAAATGAGGAGGATAACTTAGGTAGGCGGGTCTTTTGGCTGAACCGAAGGGTCCCGACACTTCATGTATTAGTGGACCAGAAGCTAAGCTAACGGGCCTCCTCTGACAGAGATATGTATTGTTTCTTACCTTAATGGCTTAACAAAGAATTGTCAATTCTACTCAATCTCTGGTGTTTTTTGCCTTCTTTTAAAAATGTGGATTTTTGAACACTCTTCCTTCTGATGAATTATTTACAGGTGATGAACAAATCTTTTAAAACCAACAATTAAAAAAACTACACAGCATAACTACTGAAACTGCTTCACTCTTCGTTAACTTACATTAGTAGGCCAGTTTCCGTCCTCCCGTCTGGTTATTTCTGGTTTTTGCTCTCAACTGGCTGATTTTGAGTTAGACCATAGCAGTTATTTTCTGTTTTTGTTTTGAGCAGCTTCGCTAACCTCAACACTTTTCATTTACCACCATTTGTTTGTTCTCCATTTCCACTTGTTCCAATAAGATCTGTTAGCTTACATCATGAACATCTGTCTGCAGTTCTCTTCTTTTGTTACGCCTCTCATACCCCTGAACTGGGTCGTAACAGCATTCCTGTATTGTATGAAATATAAGGAGTCTAACGTCATTCCAAGAGAATTTATAAAAGTCTGCTGTAAGACCGTCACGACCAGGGGATTTGTTGGATGTCAGTTTCATAACAACTGCGTCCATAAAACAATGAGTTACACTTTCCGGTTCAGTTTTACAGAGAAGCAGATGGAAGGGGAGATGGAGGAGCAGATGGAGGAGCAGGCGGAGGAGCAGATGGAGGAGCAGGCGGAGGAGCAGACGGAGGAGCAGGTGGAGGAGCAGTGCGGTCGTAGGTTTAGCTGAATTGAAAGAAGCATGATTTAATAAACGTTCATCTTTTCTGTCGTTCACTCCGTCTCTTCACACATTCTGACTCTAATTTTCTTCCGGCTTCTCCGTTGCCTGAATCTTCTTCTACCTTTGCAGACTCAGGCAGCAGCAGCAGCTTGCTAGCCTGGAAGCTAACAGACCAGCCAGCTAACCGCTAAATACGATAATGCTGGAAGTTTCATTGTGCCGGTGTTCAGTCGGTTTGGCATACCTTGTCTAAACAGCATAGCACCGTCTGTCGGTTTAGACTACTTGGAACCACATATCTTTGTGAGCAAGTTTTCTCTGTAATGAGCATAAATAAAACAAAACTGCGCTCAAGGCTCACGCACAAGCATTTAAGTCACATCCTGAAGTTGGCTGCCACTCAGAATGTGACACCTGATATTGATGCGCTAGTGAAAGCTAAAGGATGCCAGGTATCAGGAGTCAAATAAACTATGCAACCCCTCTTAAAGTGCTGCATGAGACACCCAGAGTCCTCAGCCAATGGGAGCGATTCAGCAAAGATTCACCACGAATTAACACGTTTTCTAAGTTAAGGAGTTCTGAGCACGTTCACAACGCCTTCAGAATGCGTCGTGAACGCGCTCCGAACGCACATTTGGACGCACATTTTTGGCTAAAACGGCTTTCCATACCAGCCACTCCATCTGCACCTGGACCAACAGGTGAATTTATCTGTCCACAATATGAGGAATGGATGGCCACAGGTTAAATCATCTTAATAAATCTGTGGTTAAAACATGTTTAGACTGAGTGAAGACGTTTCATGTTATTATATAAAACCTTTATGATTCACCTTGATCAGTAGTTAAAGTTCAGAATAGTCTGAATAGAAAATTTGAAAGGCCTTTATTACAATGTAATTACAATGAAGGACAATTAGTTTGTCACTATTTACATAAATATTGTTGTTCTTTTATTATTCTAAAATCCAGTTAAATTATTTTGTATATTGTATTCTAGATCTTTCTCAGTCAAGAGCAGAGGGACCAAAACAGCCACAACTGAAGGTTTTCTCCAGGACTCTTCAGGAAGACAGAAGACAGAGTTTTAATAAACAGTGGTATTCTTACACAAATGGCTGAATATTCTCAGGCCAAAGACTCTGCCTACTGCTTTGCTGTCGGCATTTCAGTCGTCCTTCTTCAGGGGTTCTGTGTTTACTTCTGTAGATGGTTCAGTAAATGGAAGAAGGCCATGTACAAAGATGGAGTTTCAAGCCATCCTAGATCTGACCCACATCTTAATACTATGTTAGCCTGGGCAGAATATGAGAAGGCAACTGCAAGCAACAGCTCTCTTTCAGACCATAAATGCAGAATATGAAGGAAAACAGGGAATATATAAAACTATTGGTGAAACCCTCCTTCTTACAGCAACACTAAATGATGCACAGCGAGGCCACAATCAAACAGAAGGTGAGAACAAAGGTAATTTCCTGTCCGTTATGGAACTTTTAGCCAAACACGATAATAGTGTGAAAAGGAAAATGACAGCTCCATGAAATGCGACCTACCTTGGTCATGGAAATCAGAATGAAATAATCGACTGCTTGGCAGAAATGATCCGCATCTCAATAAGAAGTGAGGTTTCCCAAACTGATGCTTTCAGTATTTTAGTTGATGAAACTAAAGACATAAGCAAGAAGGAACAGATGTCCTCTGTAATTACGTATTATTACAAAGGAAGGGTATGTGAACGCTTCCTAACATTTGAAGCTGCTGAGCGTCTTGCACAAAAAATAAAACAAGTACTGCAAAAGTATGGCCTGGATTACAAAATCCACCTGGTAGGGCAAGCTTATGATGGTGCCTCAGTAATGAGTGGTAAAAACACTGGTGTGCAGGCAGCATTAAAGCAGAGGCTCCATTAGCTTCTACTTTCACTGAAATGCACATTGCTTGAACTTAGTGTTAGTTGACACTGTAAAAAGCTTCGCTGAAGCTGACCATTTGTCTCAGGGTCATATGTGCACCAAAGGTGGCTAGAGGAACAGAGGGAGATGTTCCCAGAGATAGTCCCAAGAGAGCTGCAAAGGCTGATAGACACATGGTGGGCACGTAGGTAGAAGTCTTGCAAGACAGTAATGAACAGCAGTGTTGTTTTTGGCAGGTATCTCAGTTTTAGTCTTAGCTTTAGTCTTCAGGACTAAAATGCTTTTTAGTTTTAGTCACATTTTAGTCGTTTCTAATTATTAGTCTTTTAACAAATTAATTTAGGCCAATAATACGTATTAAAAAGAGGAATCAAGGTTGACAGGTTATAAGAATTTCATAAAACAAGTTAATCTTAACCCGTTAAGGCCCAACCCATGAAAAAATGGTAGGAAAAGTCAAATTTTTTAAAGATGATGTCTTTATTTGGCCCTGTAACATAGTGTAACAACAAAATTAACATATTTTGAGGGGGATGTCTACCATTTATTACCATGTGATAGTTAAAAAATATTATAATATGCTTTTCTACTTTTGGGTATGTATTAGGGGACAGAAGTATCAGATTGTGTTCAACAGGATTTTGAGCAAAGTTTATACCAAAAATTGAAGCAAAATATCTCAGAAACTGCTTGTGACAAATATGTCACGTCGGGCTCTTATGGGTTAAAGCTTTTACATAATAACCAGATCCTTTATCAGACTGATAGATTTAGGCGAGACTTTCCCATCAACAGGGATGAAATGCTGCTGTGCTACTTAACTGCTGTTGGGCAGAAAGCTTTTATTTCTATATATCAGCTTTTTTCATGAACTGATGCCCTACTTCATCATAAAGACATGTCATACAAGAAAATAGCAGATCTATAAGTTCAACAAATAGCAACACATTGTGAGCTTGTTGTTTGGTTATTTTCATCAATAATTACAAAATTAAAAGGAATGGTTTTAGACTTAGAAGGTTTCCAGCCAACAGCAGATACTTTCTGATCTACTCAGGGTGATGCTTTACACAGATAAAGTTCTAACTGTGGAATTAATTACTCCAAAAAAGCAAAGAGAAACAACATTCTTACTTTGGTAACTGTGGCTTTATTTCTGAGAATTTTCTGAAGTGTAAAACTACACCCTGAACATACACATGTCCAAAATATGAGCAAAGGATGAGGAACACATGCTCAACTTAACCTGGTCTGCCAGTAAAATTATGTTGGATTATAGTTAAAATATGTCCATATATCGTTTCCTCGCTTCCACCAAACCTCTTCATCGACGCTGCCGCCATGATTCATCTATGAATTGTAGTGGACTCGGACGTAGCAAAGAAACATTTTGTCTCCTGACGAAATGAAACAACTTCATGGATCTTTCTTCCTTACAAACAGGACCATGCCTCTCCTCCAGTCCAAGGTGGGGGTCTGACTGTTAAACAGGACTCAGAAATTTATGACGTTCCAGCTCCACAGGTCACCAGGTCAACTCTGACTCAGGATGGAGTGGACGCTTTGGGCGTTAAGTTACATCAAGATCTGGAAAGTTCCTGAAATTAATCTTCTGCTCAACCACAAATCTGTCACGATTTGCCTCACAAAGAACTAACGCTTTATGGATTCCAGATGCAGGTTCAGGACTCGGGCCCTGGAACCTCCTCCTACTTTAAAACTGTCTTTCTTCAAACTGATAAGCTAACTCTCACAGGTAATCTTAACTGAGACGAGGGCATCTGGGAGACACACACACGCACACAAACACCAAGAACAGTTTACTTTTAACATTCCAGAGGGCAATAAAAGATTTTAAAGTTTTTCTGTGTCCCACAGTAAAAAGACTTGCTTTGTTTAAAGGAGAAAATAAAGATCACGTATTTTAAAATGTTCATTTAACTATAAGATATGATCCACTAAACTTTAGTAGAAGTGCACACAATCATCAGCATTTTCTACAAGGTTTAATCTACAAGCCTGATTAATTTGATCTGAAACTTTATTAACGTGTTTTTTTAAGGTATAACATTTATTTGATTTCAATTGTGATTATTCTTCCTTTACAATGTGTCATTTATGGTTTTAACAAGGCCTCATTTAAGACGTTAATAACTTAGAAACATCCAGATGTTTCCACAGATGTTTAATATGGATACTCTTAACAAAGTGATTAGAAAGCTTAACACAGAAACCGCCCATGTCTGATCTGACCACCAAAATACAGTAAAGGTTCACTGGTTGAAACGATCTTAGACAAACACCCATGGGGGCGTTACCACATCGAAATTTAGAACAAGAAATTAGTTTTTGCTTAGAAAGCTTTGCAGAGAGTTTTGGAGTTTACTTGGTGCTTACTTGGAGTTTCTCCTGGAAGATGCACTTCTGATCTTCTGGAGACATGATCTTTTTCTGACACAGAGCCGTTTACACACACCCCCCAGACAGATGGAGGGATGAAACTGAAGAATTAAGTTTGACATGATGTAAAAACATCACCTTGGATTAGGTTTGGGCCTGCATCTTTAGCATGATCGACTGCGATTTTTGACAAATAAACTCCCTTTAGTTTATGCCTTTTCCATGTTTTTCTCTTTTTTATCTTTAATCTTGATTATAAATTTTGGAGCTTTAATTTTGAAACTGGTTAAATCAGTCTTGCCACTATTCAGAACCAGTTGTTTCCCTTTTTGAACTGATTCAAAGCTTGACTCTTGACACACCATCGCAAACACTTCACTATTCCACCATCTGTGACACTGAACCACCATGTGGGACGAGACCCCATAAGGCAGAACTGCCTGATCCAAACCTTCGGACCACCACGTGACGAGCCTTCTGGTCTTGGGAGTCCACCGGGATCCAAATCACCTGTATCCACTTCCTAACATGCCCCGGAGAAGTCACTTCAACGGTCCTAAGTCGACTCAATCCAAACAGAACCGAACGAGCCCTACCAGGATCAATCCTCTGCTTGTCTGCTTAGGAGAATGGTTGTGTGTGTGTCGTCCAGATTGGTTTTGAGTGAAAATTTTTTAATCGCGATTAATCGCATGACATGCTGTGATTAATCGTGATTAATCGCATTGTTACATGGAAAATGTTGCCTTTTGCAGCTCTAAAAGAGTTTTATTTAGCTGGCTGAGGGAAAAAAGACTCTTTGGATTGGAAAGGCTGCAGACCCCTGCACTAAACACATAAACAGGTTTAGCAGCAGTTTTCTCTTTAAACAGCAACAGTTAAAATATTTCTTCATATATATTTATAAAATCACATATTTATGAGAAAGAAGGATGAAATGTTCAGGATTTACTAACTAAAAGGTAAAAAGTCAGCAGGATGAATTTAAAGCTGTGAAGCTGCTTCCTTCTAAACACAGAAGGAACAATATGTGATGAATATCAGCATCAGGTGAACAGACAGAAAGCAGGATTAGAATCTCACAGCTTCTAGATGGTGAGGAGAGAGAAATTTTCACAATATGCACAATAACTTCCATCCATGTACCTTCACTGCTTCATTATCCAGATTCTGGCCTATAAATTCTCTAAACTTTCATTTTTAGCTTGACTGCACCTGCAGCCTCCTTTACCGGGAGTTAAGGGTTAACATCTCGTTTCCGGGTGTAACGTCAGGTCTGTAGATGTAAATATAAACATGTGTGGTATCCACAAAAAGTCCAGAATCTCAGCTACCAGCTCAGCAAAACCATTTCTATGACAAATACACACAGTTAAGACAACAATAATCAAAAGACCAGAGGGGTATTGCACGAAACCAGAATAAAGAAATCCAGGATGATTAAGCAAGCCCAGCTTGACCTAGCTTGCGCGGCCTATCCTGGCTTAATTGGTTGCACGTTTGCTGAGCCAGGATGAGAAGGTGCGGCTAGGTTAAGCCAGGTGAAGATAGCTGGGATAAGTGCGTGTGCACGGCATACTCAAGCAGACCTCGCGATCGCTCACAGAATCACTGATCGGAAAATGGATAAAAGTCGCGCGTCGTACGTCACGGCCGCTGAACAACAGCTCCTGACGGAGTTCTCTGACGAAGTTAAGGATATTATAAGGAAAAAAGGCAATACCAATGCCATAAGTAAAGAACGCGAGAGAGCCTGGCAGACAATAGCCGACCGGCTCAATGCGTAAGTAGTCAAAAACTGTACAATTAATAAACAGTGCTCCACTGGAACTGTCATAATTAGGCTACAATTACAGGAGTTACTTTTCAAATCCACTAACTGTTGTATACTTTAAGAGTGACAAGCAGGTGCATGTTACTCAGGAAATGTAGAGCAAACAATTATCCACAATGTGTCATTTAATCTATTTTCCTCATGTAATGTTTTTATCTATTTTATCTTTCTGTCCTTCATAAAGGACAAACCTGTCTGGCCATAAAAGGACCTGGCAGCAAGAAAAAATTAAATATAAGAACATTTTGCAGGCTGGTAAGTGACTCCAAAGTAGAAACTGTCCGCTTCATACAAGGTACACAAAGTACTGCAATTCTACTGCACATGACATTTCCTTTACAGACTTCACAAACTGTCAGAACGCTTTATTCAGGGCATCTGGAGAGAGAGAGAGAGCTGCAGATGTTAAAAGCTGACTCAAAAAGAGCAAGCTCCAAGAAATGGAGCTGGATCTTGAGATTAAACGCCGGACACTCAGAAAACTGGACCTGGAAATCCAGTAACCGAAAATCTGTATCTCTCAATGACATAGTCATCTCCAAAGGCCAGGGGATGTGAGCTGTCCCTGAAGACTCGTTCACGTCTGAATGCTCTTCTGAGGATGCGGGCTTCCTCGTCCAGCACATCCTCCGATAAAGGGCAAGCCATTATGAAGAGGGAACAGGTGAAGGGGAGTTGGACCTGAATATTCTACATTGCCCTCGTCACGGATTTCTTTGAATACACCTTTGTAACCTCATCCGCTGTGTTTTGTAATCTCAATTAATGCAATAAAACACATATTTATAAAACCTCTGACAGCAATTTGACGAGCAGTCTTCATTAGCATAGCAACATAACACTTGGCCTGATGAAATCATGCACTTATGACCAAGTTGATATTGTGTGATGAAATCGTGATCCTGTATTTAAATAAAATGACTAAAAAAAAAAAAAAAAAAAAAAAAACTTAAAAAAAAAAAAAAATTATATATGCACTGCACTAGCACTACACGACAGCACCTGGGTCTAACTGGACTCAAAAGCGGTCTGACTAACACTTAATGATGACGTCCCATCTTGTTTGAATTCATGCTTGTGTTGTTCTTACTCTCAAATGTAAGTCGCTTTGGATAAAAGCGTCTGCTAAATGACTGTAGAATAGAATAGAATAATAATACTACAACTCGAATCCATATAAAAAGGCTGTTGCGATTACGAACAGATTTCGATTAAATGTACAGTGACTGTATGTAATATTTTAATACTGGATGATTAAAATGACGCGCCATACTTAGGAAGACCATGGACATGCTGTAAAACACATTAATTCCTCACAGAATTTACGTTGGACATGCAGGTGACTCGCTAGGATTAATCTTAGCCTGAGCAGTTAGCCTGGTCTGGAGCAGGCTAGCTGCAGCGGATAAATCACCACAGTAACTTGGCCGGGATTAGTTTGAGCTGCTTTCATGCAACCGACTTAGGGCTAAATTCAGCCAGGATAACCAACATATCCCGGCTTAATCGCTTATCTTGGTTTCGTGCAATACCCCTCAGGTACACAAAGTCAGAAAAATATGTAAACACAGATGATGTCTCCCCGTGTCCACCCCACGGCATGAACACGAAGAAACGGCTCCTCTACACTTAACATGTGCGACTAAAAAAAATTAACGGCCTTACTTAAGCGTTGCGTTAACGTGCGATTAACGCAACGCTAAAAATTCAGAAATCCTTTTCAGTTTTTAAACATGAGTTTAATTAACACCACAGGTTAATTAACTGTTGTTTCTATTTTTTGTACACACATTTTATTTTGACACATTACACAGACTTGAAATAAGTTTCTGTTTTGAACATCATATTCTGCATTTCACAATGTTTGATTAATTTCCCCATACGAACCTTTGTAAATATTGACCCCTTCTATTATGCACGATAGACTAGAATAAATATTACATATCTATCCTAAACTGGACTGGTTATTTTGAATTTCCTCCTTTGAATCATGTTATTGGTCCCTTCGAAGTAAGAATTCACATCATTAGCGTCCTGAGACTGATTGATAACTGACTGATTTGACTAGCTTGAATTAATTAATTAATTCAGTTAATTAAATTAGTACTCTAATGGTGTTCACACGGACATTAGATTAGTATTAAAGCTATCTATGTGGTGGTGCCCGAGGTATGATTAATAATTCATCATTTTATGTAATTATTAAAATGACTATTTTTATACAAACATTTTTCATGTTTAATGACGATAAATCACAACAAATTAATAAACTGCTTGTCTGTGTGTACGCTGCACATCTGCTGGTGGGCGTGGCCAAGGTGCAGCAGTATTGCTGACTGACAGATCGCGCTCACAATAGGCAGAAATGCCGTGCATTTTTTATGTCGGACAATCAATCAAAATTTTTGTCTCGTCTTGTGAACGAAATCTCACAAACATCTCATCATGTTTTCGTCATCAGAGAGCTATTTTTAGTTAATCACTTGTTATCGTCATCAAAATAAATGTTTGTCAACTAAATAAATTCGTCATCGTTGTCAAAAACAACACTGATGGACAGAATGTCTGCCATCATACAACTAGACAGAAATGACAGAAAATGACAGAAAAAAAGACAGAAATGGTGCCAGAGCTGTAGAGTCAAGAGGTCTGTTAGATTTTATGTTTGTTGGCCTTCTTGTATCATTTACCAAAACATTTGGTGAAGTAAAATTTCTTTCAGATGTACTACAATCCCCTCAACTGAATCTGGGCACAGCTGTTACTCTTGTTGATTCACTTGTTGACACATTGAGCGATTTGGGAGGAAACGGTGACCCTTGCAGAGCAATAAAACATAGGTGCTGCACCTCAAGGCCGCCAGGTCACACCAGCTCTAGTTTTAAAGGCTTTTACATTTCTACTCCGACTGTACAAAAACAGGGCAACACAGATAAAGAGTCATTTCAAAAAGTTTCATTCATTCCAGTCATTGATGTGCTTCTCTCTGAGATAAAGAGATTTTCTCATGAGAACTTTTTGTGAGAAAAATACCGTCTCTGTGTTTGCCTCAATATAAAACTGCATCTCTGAGGATCTAGAACATGAGTTACCTCAGCTTAAACCAATTCTGGAGAGGAAGAAAAGCAGTGGCTTGGAAATACCAAAGAGTTTGATGGAGCTTACAGTTTTCCTTGAGCCATATAGTGAGGTGTTTGACAGTGTTTAAACTTTGCAAACAGTTTGTATTACCTGTGAGCGCTGCATTGTGTGAGCGCAGTTTTTCTGTGCTCACATTAAACAAAATTCACTTAAAAAAACGCCATGAACAATGAGTGCCTCAGCAGCTTGGGAGTCTTGAGTATTGAATCAAAAAGAGTCGATCTTAATAGTTTTGTAGACGTTTTTGCTAAAACACACAACAACAGGTGAATTAAACTGTTCTAAAATACAGAAATAATAAATATTGAAATGTCTCTTTTCTGAAATGTTTGTGTTTCTCAAATTTGAGGTAAATGTGTTGGTGCATAATGTCCTTTTAATGAAAAACTGTAGGGGCATGCAGTGCTCAGCCACAGGCTGAATTCTAACTAACATTTAACATGAAGAGGATCAACTTGGTGTTTAAGCCTAAGCACATGACAGCTTTGACTGTCATGTGACTGTTGCATGTTCTACTAGTTTAGCAGCAACCTGTGCACACATGGACTATGAAGAAAAAAGTTGTGGTGTAAGAGACTTAAATCAGAGACACACATACATCTGTTATACAAGTTTGTTACTCATGAATAAAAACTCTTTTAAACTTTTAGTTTGATGAATCCTGACCTGAGAGTTTCCAGTTTGCAGTCTGGACTCTTCAGTCCACCACACAGCTTCTTCAGTCCTGAGTCCTGCAGGTCGTTGTTACTCAGGTCCAGTTCTGTCAGACTGGAGGACTGGGAGCTGAGGACTGAGGACAGAGGTCCACAGCTTCTCTCTGAGAGACCACACACACCCAGCCTGGAGAGAAAGTTACAGAGAAAAACACAAATGTGACAAGTGACATGTGACAAAATAATCAGCCCTCATGGTGGATGCAGACTGAAGGACCACCTGTAGAGAAAATCAGGTTTCTAACCTTGTTATCGTGTCCATGTGGTGGATTTTATTGCTCAAAGACATCATGAGTGAACAAGGATTCAGCATGGTGGCTGATAATTTCTAGAAATGGTAGGGCTGACTTCAGATCAGATCAGTGAGGAATAGAGTTTAGCATTTATCAGCACATCATGAGCTTTGTGATGAAGGAACTACGTCACACCATCAATGAGCCTGTTTACATGCACACCAACAATCTGATCATGATCTGATTCCTGAAGTTAACAAGATTAATGAAGTCATCGTGTAGACAGCATAACATGATCTCCTTTATAGATAATCTGGTTATAAGAAATTACATTAACACACCTCCATTCATCCCTAATTCTCTAATATCTTAGTGCATGTTGACACACACATCTGATTCCTTTGGATTTTTATATCTTTGCATGTGCAACAAACTGTGGTCTATTAAAAGATGGGAGTGATGCAGTCATAACACGAGAGGAACATAAAAGAAAAATATGATGAAATGCAGCAGTGTGAAGCCAGAGTATAAACAAAGTAAAGCATTTACAGGTAGTTTGTTTTGCAGGATTATTAGTTTTCACATTAGCACAGCTAATACTAAGCCTGTAATTGCTGTCATGTTCAAAGACCAGATGTTCTAAAAATATCTGGAAGTTTGAGTATTACATCACCTAGTATGTAGAAACTCGGTTAGAAATCCATTAATGGATGGAAAATGTAGAACAGGGTTTTCATAATATCACATATCAGAAGTGAATATAGATGTGTCAGATCTCATTATTACAATAGTCTGATTTCTCCCAGTTAATGAATTTTGATGGTCATGTATCTTGAAGCTGTTCTTTTCCACTGAAATGCTGAAAACCACAAACTGCAAACAGTTCAATTAAGAGATCTTGGAAGATCTAATTCAGACGTCCTGCAGGTTTTACATGAAGCTTTCCCCACAAAACTGTTCAAATCTCTATTTTATTATTTAATAAAAGAACCCAGCTCTGTAGAACCCAATCAGATCTCATTGTAAATAAAAACAAATAACAGTTCCAAATGTTTAAATGTCTGCAGTAATCAGTTTTCTTTTTAAGATTCATCAGCATTCCCTTCTGATGACACATCTCTCAGGAAGATGAAGATCAGTGAAAACCAAACAATACAGTCTCCTTCAAGAATATCTCAACGTCTACACACCCATATCTTTATGACTTGTTCATATTTATATGATGCTGAGCTTTCTCCTGTGTTCATCTCAAATCTCAGAACCAAACCTGCTCTGCAACAAACTGGAGCAGCTCTGTCACATTCTGTCCTATAAACCAGCAGCAGTATATTTCTCCACATCCTGCTATATATGTACTTACAGAGCTTTGCTGGAGGCTTTGACCAGTGGCAGCAGCCTCAGAAGAACCTCCTCTGAAGGAGAGTATTTCTGCAGGTCAAACACCTCCAGATCTTCTTCTGATGACAGTAAGATGAAGACCAGAGCTGACCACTGAGCAGGAGACAGTTTATGTGTGGAGAGACGTCCTGATCTCAGGAACTGATGGATCTCCTCCTCTAGAGAACGATCATTCAGTTCATTCAGACAGTGGAACAGATTGATGCTTCTCTCTGCAGACACATTCTCACTGATCTTCTCCTTGATGTACTGGACTGTTTCTGATTGGTCTGTGAGCTTCTTCCTGTCTGTGTCATCAGGCCTCGTAGGAGACTCTGATTGGTCTGCAGTGAAAGACCCAGGAGGAAGCGGAGGAACAAGTCCAGGTGTCCTTTTGGACTCTGTAAGGCCTCGTCCACAGCTCTCTGATGGAGATGTTTTAGATAATTTTTTTCTTTGATTAACTTAAACTTTCTCTGTTTCAACAGGTTGATTCCAGACTTGATGAAGGTCAGACGGACATGAAGAGCAGCCAGAAACTCCTGAACACTCAGATGGACAAAGCTGAACACCTTCTCCTGGTACAGTCCTCTCTCCTCTTTGAAGATCTGTGTGAACACTCCTGAGTAAACTGAGGCTGCTGTGATATCGATGCCACACTCTGTCAGGTCTGATTCATAGAAGATCAGGTTTCCTTTCTGCAGCTGATCAAAAGCCAGTTTTCCCAGAGACTCAATCATCTTCCTGCTCTCTGGACTCCAGTGTGGATCTGTCTCAGCTCCTCCATCATATTTGACCTTCATGACTTTGGTCTGGACCACCAGGAAGTGGATGTACATCTCAGTCAGGGTCTTGGGCAGCTCTCCTCCCTCTCTGGTTTCCAGCACATCCTCCAGAACTGTAGCAGTGATCCAGCAGAAGACTGGGATGTGGCACATGATGTGGAGGCTTCGTGATGTCTTCATGTGGGAGATGATCCTGCTAGCCTGCTCCTCATCTCTGAACCTCTTCCTGAAGTACTCCTCCTTCTGTGGGTCAGTGAACCCTCTGACCTCTGTCACCATGCCAACACAGTCAGGAGGGATCTGATTGGCTGCTGCAGGTCGTGTGGTTATCCAGAGGCGAGCAGAGGGAAGCAGTTTCCCCCTGATGAGGTTAGTCAGCAGCACATCCACTGAGGTGGACTCTGTAACATCAGTCAGGGTCTCATTGTTGTGGAAGTCCAGACGAAGTCGACTCTCATCCAGACCGTCCAAGATGAAGACAACCTGGAACTCTTCAAAGCTGCAGATTCCTGCTTCTTCGGTTTCAGTAAAGAAGTGATGAACAAGTTCCACCAAGCTGAACTTTTTCTCTTTCAGCACATTCAGCTCTCTGAAAGTCAGTGGAAATGTCAACTGGATGTCCTGGTGGGCTTTGTCTTCAGCCCAGTCCAGAGTGAACTTCTGTGTTAAGACAGTTTTCCCAATGCCAGCCACTCCCTTTGTCATCACTGTTCTGATTGGTTCATCTCTTCCAGGTGGGAGTTTAAAGATGTCTTCTTGTCTGATGGTTGTTTCTGGTCTGTGTGGTTTCCTGGATGCTGTTTCAATCTGTCTGACCTCATGTTCATCATTGACCTCTGCAGTCCCTCCCTCTGTGATGTAGAGCTCTGTGTAGATCTGGTTCAGAAGGGTTGGGTTTCCTGCTTTAGCAATCCCCTCAAACACACACTGGAACTTCTTCTTCAGACCACATTTTAGTTTACGTTGACAAGCTGCAGCCAGAAGTTCTGAAAGAAAAGAAGAAATAAGAAGAGTCAGTAAAGATTTGAAGCCTCTGAGGAATGAGGATGTGAACATGTGATGTTCATGTGTTGAGACATCAGTAAATGTGTCATTTATCCAGCAGCTTCAATCTTTAGAGAAATCCTCTTACTGCTCTGCCAGACGCTCAGCCAGCTCCTCCTGCTTCATCCTCCTCAGGAAGTCCACTGTGATCTTCACTAACGCCTCTCTGCTGCTCTTCCTCTGCTCCTCATCCTCACCCTCCAACACTGAGCATTCTGGGTAATCTGGACTCAGAAGCTTCTGGATCTTCTTCAGCTCCTTCTTCATGAAAGTGATCATGTTGTCCTCCAGCAGCTGGAAGAGAAACGATATGAAGGACACAATCAGACTGAAATCATGGAGCCAAACATCAGATCCATGTTGGACACACTGACAATCCACTGGTCTACAAAGGTCAGCATGGAGATGATGTGGACAGAAGAGATGGAAAAGTAGTTGTTGTACATGTACAGACCATAAATATGGAGTCCAGCTGTGTTTGATGCTGCTGGGCAGACTGACCACTGGGAAGCTCTGAGCTCTGCTGGTCCACTCTGTGGAGGAATCAGGAAGAATCACATCACATTCTGTCACATGGAGAAGCTGCTTTCAGCTTTTAGGAAGCTCTCACCAACACCTTCATGAAGCTCTGTGCTGAGGTGCCCTGGAGCAAGGCAGCCACAGCCAGTGTGTGCTTGGATGAGACTCGTTAGACTGGGCTGCTCCCAGTATGTGTTCTAGGCAACGTCAGCCAGAAAAAGAAGCTCTACATGGAGCAGCATGTTATTTCCTAACAGTGTCAGGACTGGATATCATATGTAACACACAGCATGAACAGTAAGGAGGAGCTCGTTCACACTGGAAACATGAAGCTTTCTGAGTTCTTAGAGAAATCCAGCTGTCTGAGTTTGGAAAGAACTGGATCAGACTGGTCCTGAAGAACTGGATCAGACTGGTCTGACTGTGTTTAGGATCAAACTGCAGCTGTTTGCTGGTTGAACCATCTGATTCAACTCGTCTTAACATTTGAGCCCATCTGAATGTCCTGATTCTCAGAAACTGTAGAAGCAAAAAGATTCACAACACAAAGTAAAACATGATTCTGAGAGTTCAGCTTCGACTTTTACATTTTAATACTGACAAATACTTACTGTCTGATAGATCCACGACTTTGATGGAAATCAAAATAACGTCCCTTTGATTGGTCGCTCTTCATGGAGACAAAGCTGGGTCCAGGTTCAGGTTTAACTTCATGCCAACGTCCAGATCCACGTTCTAGCCTTTGAGCAATCCTGACAGAAAATTAGAAAGGTTATTAAATCTCAGGGTTCAGCCTAAAACCCATCAGAGACCTGCTGAAGTTCAGAACAGATGTTTTCAGAAGAGCTCATGTCTGATAAAGAGGAGCTGATTGTTGACTGACAACTACTTACTGCTTGTTAGATCCACGACTTTGATGGAAATCATAACAATCCTTCTTTGATTGGTCACTCTTCATGGACACACAGCTGGGTTGAGGTTCAGGCTCAGGTCCAGTTTCTAATCTCTGAATGATCCTGATAGAAAAGAAGAAATGTTATTAAATCTCAGAGTTCAGCCTAAAACCCATCAGAGACCTGCTGAAGTTCAGAACAGATGTTTTCAGAGGAGCTCATGTCTGATGAAGAGGAGCTCATGTCTGATGAAGAGGAGCTGTCAAAGAGACCAGATGGACGTTGATGACAGACTCAGAAGTTCTTCCAGCCTGATCAGAGATCCACATCCAGCTCAGCCTGCTGATGAAAAGCCTCTGAAAGACCTCAGTTCAGTCTGGAACCATACTGACACACTCATTCTAATTCTCTGATAAAGTCTTTACTGGTTGGTTGATCAGATGAATTCTTCTCTTTAGGTGACAAACTACACTGGAAACAAGCAACACTGGAACATCTGATGTTTGTAGGTAAACAGTGGAATTAAAAAGAAAGAAAAGAACTTTAACAGGATGATGTGAACAGATCTATGTGGAGAGAATGAATCATTGGATCATACAATAAGATTTTAATAACTGCAGCATGGGTTTTAAGCAACATGTGACACAGCCTACTCACAACAGAGGACACACCTTGGACCTCGGAATTACCTATGGCCTGTCCTCTGACGTGTCCTCTGTTGTCGATCTGGCTGTGTCAGACCACTACTGTGTGTTTTTTAACATCACCAGTTTTAGCCAAGAGGAGACCTCGGTGAGAACTGTGAGGAAATGATATGTTACTTCTGAAGTGGCTGCAAATTTTATTAACATTTTAAACCATAGTCCTGCTCAGATTTTACCTGCATCGTGTGATTTTATTGTTGACCATTTAAACAACAAACTAAAATCAGCCATTGACTCAGAAGCTCCACTTAAAACAAAAACATTACGAGTTAAATCCAAAACACTGTGGAGAAGCCAGGAAATTAATGAGTTAAAAAGAAGCTGCAGGAGAGCAGAGAGGAAGTGGAGAAAAACAAAATTGACAGTTCATTATGAAATTTTAAAAGAACTCAAAATCTACAATAATTCAGTAAAACAGGCAAGAAAACTCTACTATTCAAACCTCATTACAGATAATAAAAACAACCCAGAATTTCTTTTTAAAACAATAGATCTTTAAATAAACACAGATTTTAACAAGTCCTCCATACCTTCATCAGACGATGCAGGCGAGGACTTTGCAGACCACTTCACAAGATCAATATTATTAGATCCAGTCTTTTATCTTAACAACATATTGATTTTAACAGAACTGAAATTTTGCTTTTGCCTGAAGAAACATTGGAGAGTTTTGTCCTGGTTGATGCAAAATGCTTGGTCAAGTTTTCTCCCAACTAAACCCAACAACCTGCCTTTTAGACCCAATTCCCACATCACTTTTAATAACATTTTATGGTTTCTTTGAGCCTGGGCTTTTAAACATAGTAAATTGCTCTCTTCAGACGGGTGTCTTCCCTGCTGCCTTTAGAACAGCGGTGGTGAGGCCCCTTCTGAAGAAGAGTAACTTAGATCCAAACATTCCTGATAACTACTGACCTGTATCCAACTTACCGTTTTTAAGTAAAGTGACAGAAAGAACTGTTTTTATTCAACTGCTTAAGTTGTTGAATGAACACAAGATTTTAGAAAAATATCAGTCTGGTTTTAGGACAAACCACAGAGACGGCCCTTTTAAAAATTGTTAATGACATTAGACTTAATTTAGACTCACAGAAACTTTCTGTCCTGGTTTTACTGGATCTTAGTGCAGCCTTCGATACAGTTGACCACCAGATTTAACTAGACAGACTCAGAAGTCTGGTGGGCCTCTCAGGTACTGTTCTTAAATGGTTTAACTCCTATCTCACAGATCGCCAGTTTTATATAACTATGGATACATGCTCCTCAAGGATCCATAAAGTCAAGTGTGGGGTTCCCCAAGGATCAATTTTAGGCCCAATACTTTTTAATTTGTACATGTTACCTCTTGGGGATGTCATCAGGAGACACAGCATTGATTTTCACAGCTATGCTGATGACACACAGCTTTACATCGCCGTGTCTCCTGATGACTTGGAGCCAGTTAACGTCCTTTTAAACTGTATTTTAGATATAAAGTCATGGATGGCAGAGAACTTCTTACAGCTCAATCAGGACAAAACTGAAGTTTTAATTATCAGTCCTGAAGACAAGATCATTTTATTAAAACTACATCCTTTTAATCCCTCTTAGTGTGTGAGAAATTTCTCTCTCTTGCCAGCACGGAGGTGCACAGAGGTGCACGGAGGTGCTGATGCATGCCTTTATTTCAAGTAGATTAGATTACTGTAATGCCCTGCTCTCTGGTCTTCCTAAAATGTCCATCTTAAACTTACAACTACTTCAGAACTCAGCGGCAAGTGTTCTGACAAGGACCAGAGGGCGGGAACACATCACACCAGTTTAAAAATCGCTGCATTGGCTCCCCGTGCATTTCAGGATTCATTTTAAGGTTCTTTTAGTAGTTTATAAATGTCTTAATGGTCTTGGGCCCTCTTATTTATCTGACTTGCTTTTAAATTATGAACCCTCGCGGACCCTGAGGTCCTCTGGTACTGGCCTTTTAGTTGTTCCAAGGGTGAGAACCAAGACATACGACGAGGCCTCTTTCTATTGTTACGGCCCTTGTCTGTGGAATAGTCTGCCAGAGGGCCTTAGGGCTGCAGAGAACGTTGATGTTTTTAAAAAAAGGCTTAAGACCTACCTTTTTAGCTTAGCTTTTAACTAAATTTATTTGATTTTAATTTATTTTAGATAATTTTATTTTCATTTTATTCAACTGTACTACTTATTTATTAATTTACTTATTTATTTATTCATTCTTAAGCTGTTCTTATTGTTTCTTAAGGTTGTTTAATTTTAATTGTAACTCCAGTGTTTTCCTCTTGGGGATCCTCCACATCGGAGGGCTTTGCCTGCTTGGCCTGGGGGCTGCTGTCATGGTGATTGCACCTATTGGGATGGCTGGGGCCCTGCACTGCGGCCTTTTGGCTGTGGTGTAGGCCCCGGTCTGTTCTAATGGGGGTGGTTGTCGCTGTTTTGACATGGGTGGACTGGCCCCTGGTGTGGTTGGTAAAATTTTTAATAACATTCAGTTCGAGACAGAAATAAGAGAATCATGTTTGTATAGAATGTGGAGGGAAGGCTACTTGGTGTGTGTGTGTGTGTGTGTGTATGTGTGTGTGCGCTCGCTTGTGTGTGTGCATGCAGCTGTGTGAAATATTTTGGTAAGCTTTTTTTTTTTTTTTATGTATTCCTATTTTGTTTTGTTTTATATGCAAAAATGTTTTTAATCATGTAAAGCACTTTGTATTGCCTATGGCATGAAAGGTGCTTTATAAATAAAGTTTGATTTGATTTGATTTGATTTGATTTGATTTGAAAGTGATTGAGCTCATTTTGATGGAAAGTTCCATTCAGAAATAAATAGAAAACACAGATTTCTGACTTTGAACGTGAACTTTAATGCTGTTCAATGAAGCTGTTTTCACACATGAACTGCAGCCTTGAAATGTTCCACAAATGTTCTGGATGCAGGTGAGAAGACAAATTCCTGCAACATTCCCTCCTGATTTCTTGCAGAGATTCTGCAGCCAGCTGTCTGATCAGAGATCCAGAAACCAGGAGCTGCAGCTGCTTATTGGAGGTGGAACCATGGAGGAGGAAAGTTAGGACTTCATCTAAGAAGCAGCTCACTCTGTTAGAAGTCATAGATGTTAGAAGCTCCAACAGAGTCAGACTGATGTCCCAGAATGTTCCAGAAAAGCAGCAGCAGCTCATTCAGACACCAACATGTTCTTCTTTCTTCATCCAGCCTGATTTCATGTCCACATCTTCTCCTGAAAGCTGCAGCAGATCCCAGCTGATGAAGCTGATGTGTCTCTGCTTTGATCGTTGGCTTATGGACCAGGAGGAGACAAAACTGAAAGACTTTGGTGACACAGCTGATCTGAGGAAGCTGCTCAGCTGTTTTCAGGGAAGAGAGCCACCAGATGTGTGGCAGCTTCCACAGCTAATGATCTCTGAACTGACTGGACTTTCTCCAGCTGATGAAGACCTTGGAGCTGAACTTTAATCTGCTGCATCACAGACAGCTGCAGCTGCAAAGACTGTGTGAAGAAAGTGTGTCAGCTCCACGGTCCATGTGATCAGTGGACTTCAGAGGAGACGGACTCGTATGTAACATCCAGTATGACCAGTAAGGAGGAGGCTCCCTCACACACTGGAAACATGAAGCTTTGAAACACAGCTGAGTTTGAAAGAACTGAACCAGATGAATTCAGACTGATGTGACTGGATTTAGGATCAAACTGCAGCTGTTTGTGCTTCTAGAGTTATTGGAGGATGCAGGATGTTCAGATGTGATGAATCAGATCAGATGATGCAGCAGCAAAGATTCACAGTAAAACCTGATTCTGAGAGTTCAGCTTCAACTTTTACATTTTAATACTGACAAATACTTACTGTCTGATAGATCCACGACTTTGATGGAAATCAATTAAACGTCCCATCGACCGGTCGCTCTTCATGGAGACACAGCTGGGTCCAGGTCCAGGTCCAGGCTGGTTCCTGTGAATCCAGATGTTTGGTGATGTGAGTTGTGATCTCTGACATGGAGAAGAGTCATGGACAGTTAGAGATGGACATCTCACCTCTGAGTGGTTTTAGTGGGAGGGACTCCCTCCTCTCTGTCCTGATCCATGATGCTGGATTCACATCAGCTCACACACACTTTCTACCTTCACCTGCAGAGGAAACACACATCATTCATCTGAACATCAACTGAAATCCTCCTTTCCATCATCTGCTGCTCCTCCTCTGATTGGCTCTGAGTTTCTGCTTCATATCAGAGTCAGATGGATGCAGTCAGACAGCAGTGAGGAAGAGGAAGCTGCCTTCAGCTGCTGGACTTCTATCAGGACACCAGATGGAGGGATGGAGCTGCAGACCAGCCTCAAAAGAGGAAACATTTCTCCTCCTTTTATTACCATGAACAGAAAGTGAAACTAAATCAGATGAAGATTTAAAACAGGAAGCAGGAAAAAAAGTTTGACATTTTCTGTCAGAAACAGAAACTAAAGGATGAAGTTAAAGAAGGAAAAATGAAGTGATTCCAGTTTGGATGGAAAGTCTGACTGAAGGAGCTGCAGAATCACACACTGTAGGTTCTGATCCGTTAACCTGCTTCCTGTCAGCCACTCCTCATCTTCATCATCTTCACCTCTACAGGTGGATTATCTGCTCCATCACAGCTGCTCACACTGAAGCTTTTTTCCACATTTAGGATCAATTTTCATTTCAGCTGTTTAACTGAAAATCTTCCTGCAGCAGTTTGACTCAAAGAAGGTGAAAGTGTTCAGATCAGAGCGGAGACCAGTTCTACAGAGAAGCTTTACTGGTAATCTCCTGGAAACTGGAATAAAGACAGAAATAAAATGAGGGTTTAGTGTCAAACAGCAGATGAATGTGGTTCAATCAGCGGCTCCAGCATCAAACTGCAGGTGTGACGAAGTTCAGCAGGAAAAAGTCAAATATTTCCATGGTTGAAATTACGGGGAGCTACGGGGAGCTCGGCTCCCCTGGAAAGCAGAAAAACTCTGAAAACCTCACCTGGGACACTGAGGGGCTTTAACCCCTTGTTGTCTGTAGCATCAAACTTCTTCTGGGGCCTCATTCATAAAACTGTGTGTAGCAAAGAAAACTACAGGTGGTGTATGTCGGGAAAAAAAGAAATGTGATGCACAAAAACTTTCAGATTCATCAAAGCGTGCTCACACACGTCCCACACCTGTTTCTATCTGTAAATCAGAATCAACTCTAACGTCGGCGTGTGTGAGGGAACGCCGTGACGCGCCCTTATAATGGCTATAAAAGGTCAGGTGAACGTCTGTAATAAATATTCATCACATCATTTCCATGATGGTTCAGGAAGGAAAAAATGAGAAGAAGCAGATTTTGTCAGAATGTGAAACTGAGGTCCTGGTGGACCATGATGAAAAACATAAGAAGGTTTTATTTGGTGGGGCGGCGTGGTCATCAGCACTGCAGCAATGGTGTGACGTAACACACGGGATAGCTGCAGTGTATTGTGGGTAAAATCAGCATTTTGGTTGGATACTTGTTGTAAACAACTCAGTATCGTGCATCATCTTTGCCTGCAGCTTTGTCTTTGATAAAACTGGACACTCGTGTTGTGTGAAAGATGTCGTACTAAGTCACACGACAAAACTGTAGAAAAGTTGGACACAACGTTCGATTGTTCTGGTTTCCCACTTGGAAAAGAGGCTTTGGACAGCAGGTTGAGGAAGTAAAGAGCCGTCAGATGGCCTGGGTCACAGCGGTGAGGGAAGGACATCACTTTCACCACCATCTCCCTTCATGTGTGTTTGCTCTCGGCATTTTCATAAAGGAAGAAGGAGAGTTTTTGTTGTTGCTGTTGTTTTTATTGTGTAAATAATGTTAATGAATAAACTTTATTTGGCTTTTTAAAGTCACTATATTCACATTGGCTAACCTCACTGGTAAACTCCAGGCAGAGGGAGCGAAAAGAAACGGGTTCATCAGTTTGTGTTAAATCAGTTTTTATTTAATCATCTTATATCAAAACATCACAGAGTGAATGATTTTAAATAAACAAGTAAACAAGAATGCATAAAAACACAAATATGAATCGATGTATGAAGTTTTCTGCTGTGCTATGAAAGATCTGAGGGGATGTTAACTGGTCTGATTAAGTGGTTCAGATTGTGAAATGTAATGGAAGCATCCGACGTTAACTAGTTTTTAAATAAAACCAAACGTGATCCAGGACAAACTGCTTCTAGGACACACATCAGTTCCACCCACAAACGCTGCACGCTCTGCAAGACGAAGAAGACGGATCAGCTGAGGAAAGAGACGCTGCAAGCAGCAGAGATGGAGTCCACCAGGATGCAGACCCTGGAGAGCTACAGACCATGAAGAGGACACCTGATGCTGGAGAGGAAGGCGATCAGCTGATCACAGAGGATGAGACAACAGTCAGGATGTGACCAGACTGAATGTAACCTGTGCGCGCTCAGACATTGTCTTGGCTGACAGAGGTTTGGACATACAGGAATGTGGGCATGTTGTGTGCAGCGTTTACAAAAGGCTGCTGTCAGTTAGCAGCTAGAGATGTAGAGGAAACTAGAAAAACAGCACATTTGAGAATCCATGTTGAAAGGCTCGTTGGAAATGTTTGTCAGAAGTATCACATCTCAGCAGCTTTTGCAGTGAAGTCTATTTGTGTTCTACTTCTGCTCCACTTTACTGATGCTGCATGGTATCATCCAGTATGCAGGTTGTCCAGTTACGGTATTGTCTGCATCTGACAACAGCCTCCAGCTTAAACAGCATAACTGCAGCATGTCTCCGCTATCCCAGCCATACATGTGCAGTGACCTGATCATGTGGCTCCTGATGGTTCCATGATGACCCAGAGCTTCAGTGGAGAGTCGGTCAGGTGCTGGGAGTGCAGGACCTGTAGACACACACTGGCAGACACACAACAAGCGTTTACAACAGTGTTCAACCGTTTGCTTTATTTAGCTTCATTTATAAGGACGTTTATATTATTACAGTTTCTGTTTACAGGCTGATGCCAGACTGACGTGTTAGCTGAGTAATTATGTTGTATGAACATGTGGTAGGATTATTACATCATTTAAAACTTTTTCTGAGTTATGTAATATAAATATAAAGTTGTTTCTTTTACAACATTGTAATGTACATGAATCATTTATGCTCAGAGTTTAAATAAGTAAAGAAAACAGACAAAACAAGTAAAGTAACCTAACCAGCATCATAACTTCACTAACAGCAGGTGAGCTTACCTTTGCAGTGAGACGCTGTTGTTCAGTCCTGCGGTGGAAATGTGAACAGATCCTGCACCCAGACATTCCTGAAATGTCCGTGAGCTTCCAGAGATTTGTAGTTTCTCAACTGTTTATGGGTCAATGACAAATGAAGCTTCTAAAAAGGTATTTTTAAAAAGTATTTTTAAAATGAATGGCATGCATATTTTTGAGTCTAGAAAATGTATTTAAACATGTCATGGGACCGGGCTGCTCTGCGGTGGGGGTGGCTCTGGGTCTGGCCCCGTCGGGGGCTGTGGGGGCCAGCGGTTGGAGTCGCCTCGTGGCGGGGGGGTGAGGCCACTGGTGGTGCGGTGAGGCCACTGGTGGTGCCTGGGTTGGTGGGCGTCGGTCCTGGGCCGGGTGGCTGGGCTATTCTGATGCGGGCTGGGCGGGGGTTCTGGGCTCTGGTGCCCAGGGGTGGTCCTCCTCCCTCCGGGGTGGTGGGCTCCGTATGTGCCGGGGGTCTGGGCCTGCCCGGATGTGCTGTTGGTGTGGGTTGGTGCATGCCCTGGTGTCTGGTTGACACCCTGGGACCCAGGGTATGGCCCGGGGGCAGGGGGGGTGTAGGGGTTTGAAGGAGGGCTGAGTGGGATTCGGGGGATTATAGGGGGAGGTGCTGGGATGTGAGACAGGGATGCTTGTATGTTGTGTGTGTGTGTCTATACTTTGGATGATGTTTGTGTGTATGGGGGGGTATGTTTGTGTGCGTGCGTATGCATGTGTTAGGATGAGTGGGGGTGTGTCTGGGGAGTGAGAGTGGGAGGGTTGGATGCTGTGTGAGTGTTTATATTTTTTGGGTGGGGCTGAGAGGGCATATGTGAGTTAGGATGAGCGGTAGTGTGCAAGGAAATAGGTGTGTGCATGTGTTTCTGTGTGTGGCTGGCTCTGTGGGGGTTGGGTCAAGGGGGGGTGCTTGGGGCTCGCTGTCCGCTGGTCCGCCTGGGGTGTCCCCCACGGGGCATCATGGGTGGGTTGTGTGTGGCGTGACTGTGTGGTGGTGAGTGATTGTGGGTGCGGCGCGGGGGAGGGTGTGAGTCTGGGGTTATATGGGGTGCAGATTGAAGTAGGTGGGGAGTGGGGGGAGGAGGCCGATAGCACCGGGGTGTGCGGCTGGAACATCGGGGTGTGTGCTGGCCTACGCCGGGTGGCTGTCTGGGGGGGCCTGGTCCTCCTAGGCATGTTGCGGGCCCTCTGCCTTTGGAGGGTGGGGCTGATGCCTCTGGGCTCCTGGGGCCCTGGGCCCTTCGCTTGGGCTGTCCTGGGTGGCCGGTCCCTGGTGGGGCCGGCGGCTGCTGATGTTGGCCCACTGGGGCCTGTGCCCCGGGACCGTGGGGGGCTCTTGCTGGGGCTCTCCTCTGCCGCCCTTCGGGTGGGGCTGGAGTCGTCTTTGTGGTGGGGTGGCTTGGGTTGGTGCTCCGGGTCTGCTGCTGAGGGCCCGGCCCAGGCCCTGGTCTGCCTCTGGCCTCCGTGGAGGCGAGGTCGCATTTGCATGATCTCACTCACCACTCTTCATCACTGATCACTCCTTGTTTCTCATGCTCTGCATGCTGACACAGTCACTGAGTTGTCTAGTGGGTTTTAATACTAAGCGATAATTATTACATTTTTTTTTTTTTTTTGTATTTTTCCTGTGAGTTAGTATCTGGTTGCTGTTATGTCTTTTTGATTTGGTTATTATTTAAAAACTCTTAATGACTGGCAGCCCTGTTTTTTTTTTTTTTTTTTTTTTTGTCTGTTTTTTTTCTGTGTGTGTGTTTGTGCTTTTGTAAAAGTTGTAGGAAATGTTCTGGTTTGTTCATGTACAGGTGTAACAGTTTGTTGTCTGGTGATGGTGTGGATTGAAGGGTCGTTTCCTTCTGTCTGTGATCTTTTTGTCTCCTTTCTTCTTTCCCTTTTGCTCTTTTTGCTGTTTTCCATCTTTTGCTGTCCCCTCCGGTCAGGTCCAGCAAGATTACATAGATTCCGTGATTCAAAGTAAATAAATTAATAAATGAATCAGATTATCAAGAGGAGCCTTACCCATAGGCCTCCCCTTGGCAGAGCAAAGTTGTTCAGCACGATACAGCAACCAGATTATCATTTTGCTTGCTATGATGCTGTACAGGACAAGTTTGAAAAAAATAAATAAATAAGATTTCAAAGTGGTTAAATTTATTTTCTTTTACTGTATTTGTAAATTCTCTACATAAAAAATATCAGGTGATGCAACCAATTATTAAAAAAATGTCTGATTTATTTAAGTTATATATTTGGCAAGTTTCCCTTAGAGTGTCTACAGTGAGCAACATATTATTTTGTGATTATGTTTTCTATGTAGAATAATTTAAGATTATTGAATTCTAATGGTCAAATATTTCCTTATTTCAACATCTAATTTTACATTTGAAGACAGAATAGTAATTTATAAATATACAAATGACTGCATTCAATACAAACTTCCAAACAGCTTTTCCATCATAGTTGTCACCATTTTTACACTTTAACCTTTTATTTATTGGTTTAAATTTATATTTTACGTGGTCGCACCACCTGACAATTAAAGACAAGAACAATGCTGAGTTATTGTATTTTTCATTTTAAATACAAAAAAAAGCTTTTGTAAAAAGGTAAATGGTCTGTACTTATATTTTATCCAAAGCACTTTACATTTACATCACATTCACACACCCATTCACACACACATTCACACACTGATGGCGGAAGCTGCCATGCAAGGCGCTCAACCACGACCCATCAGGAGCACAAAGGGGTTCGGTGTCCTGCTCAGGGACACCTCGACATGAGCTCTCCGGGCCGGGATCGAACCAGCAACCCTTGGGTTACAGGACGACCACCCACTGAGCCATACCGCCATGTCCCCCCATCTGTCAACAGTCCAACAGATGATAGAAACATCAGTTTAAATCCATTTTAGTTTTAATGTAATACATCCAAATCCCTGTGATTGACGGGTAAACCTGTCCAGGTGTACCTGCCTCTCACCTAACAGTTGCTGGGATACGCCGCAGCTTCCCCACAACCCTGAATTGAATTAAGCGGAATAGAAAATGAATGGATAGACGGTAAAATCTAAAGTATGGCAAGATTTTAAAACATTCATTGTAACTGAGATGAAACACTAACCACATACTAAATAAAAATAATTGTGTTTTAGCATTAACAGCTGTGATTAACAAATATTTCAGCACATTTAGAAATGTTTCTTCAACAGGGGTTAAGGTAGAAACCCCGTTTCAGGTGTATGTAAAGGAGTCTCAGTCTGCAGGAGCAGCTGTATGTGCTGTGGATTAAGAGCTTCAGACTCTGAGACTTTGAGGACATTGGTTGTGTAGTAAAAAATTACATCAGCAGGATGGAGTCATACCAACTTATTTTGTCCCAACTGCTGCATGTGGCTCACTTCAGTCTCATCACCAAGTACCTGAAGTACATGTAGTACTTTTCAGTGAAAGTCAGTCATGAATGAATTTAGCCGCCCTCTACTTTTACCCACATGTATAAAAAAGGTCGCTAAGTTGGCAACACTCACACACCAACAACTCACACACCAACAACTCACACACCAACACAGTGTGTGTGTGTTGCCAACTTAGAGACCTTTTTTAATTTGTTATTTAAACGACTAGCGACAAATCTATCGACTTTTTCAGTATTGGAGACTTTTGTAGACTGACGTATATGAAAGTTTATTCTTCTCAGTGAGGAGTGGGTGCTGCTGTGCAGGCCTCTCCTGTCCTAAAGCAACCAGAAGAGGCTTCTGGCAGCAGCAGCAGCTGCATTCAGAGCAGGAGATGATCACCTGTTTCATCACCAGGCTGAAAATGAAACGTTCAAAGCTGCTGCAGGATGATCTCGCGCTGGCTCACCGTCAGATATTAATGTCTATCAATGAAGAGTGTGGAGGGAAACAAGTGTTGTGAAATGTTGAAGCCTCGTAATTAGAAAACAACCTACACTTAATAAAATTAAACTAGAATAAAAGAACATATTAACCAAAGAATTTTTTTTGTTTTTAATAGTTTTGCCTTTTTAAACGTATTTAGCTTGTCTTTTCGTCCATTGTTGCCTTTCCCATGACATTCCTCTCCACAGCCGCCTCCATGCACATTAGATGATGTCATTTAACGATTTCTAGCGACTTTTAGGAGCCACTTTTCTCACTGAACAGTTAGTAACAGTGGGTGTGTGAGTGTAATGTGGAAATTTCTGCCCTTTACTTTGAATTTTAACGAGGTTAAAGGGCATGGCCAAGGCAGATGGCCAACTTCAATATCACGACATGACGTCATAAATCCTTGTAGTTACTCCAGTTTATCTGATCACCATCAAACTGACAGCGTTTAATCATCCTTCTTATTCTTCCTCCAGATTGGTGACTGAATAAACCGTTTTAATACTACTAACTAAACTACTGCTCCTTGTCTCTGGTGTTTATAACGGACACACCCAAAACAGCGCGTGTCCGCTGGTTAGGTCACGTGACTGACAAAGATTCCACAACCCTCGGAATGTGTGACGTCATTACCAGGCACCCTGAGAAATAGAATAGAATAGAATAGAATAGAATAGAATAGAATAGAATAGAATAGAAATACTTTATTAATCCCTTCGGAGAGCCCTCAGGGAAATTTGGGATATGAAGCCAATTTGGGTTTTAATGATTAATTAATAAGTCATTAATAATCATTAATAAGTCATTTTCTTTTTTCTTAATGACTCGACATTTGACGCACAACTCCACCATAACAGACCTCGTTCACAGCAACAGATAGTTCTGGTCTTTGTTCCCTCATGTCCTCCTCTCTGGTTCTGTTGGACAACTTCTCCTCCGTCCTGGTTCTGGATTGTTCAGGACCTTCAGTCTGATAAATTAAACCAAATGAAAACGGCTTTTTTACCTTTAGATGGAGGATTTCACGGAGAATCTCAGCTGCGCCACAAAGACCCGAGAAAGAGAAAAATAAACCCAGAGAGGCGTTTACTGACCCAGTTAGAAATCCGACACGACCGAAGCTCAGAACAGCTGGAGGTGTCCAGCGAGACTGAAACCTGATCCTGGTCTGGAATCTGAAGCTCTGAAAGCCTTTAGTTCTAGTTCCACCCAGATGGCGGAGAACGGGGAGTCCTCCACCCCAGGGTCTCCACCTCCTTCATGTTGGTGGTGTCATCGTTGTTGGAGACGAGACCGAGCAGCGATGTGTCTTCAGAGCAGCGAAAGTAAAGATAAAGTAAAAACACGGAGCACAGGAAGGCGTCTGACCACGGCCGCGCCATCTTTTTACACTCATACATTTATTAGTAGAAACATTAACTTTATTATTAATACGTACACATGTGTGTGTGTTTTCTATTAAAGTCTGGCTGCTGTACTTCTAGAGGTGTGTGTGTTATGAAGGAAATGTAAAATAAACATGTTGTCTCTTCTTTACTCAACAACATCAGTAAACCTGTTTATTGGAACCTTTTCATAGAAAAAAGAAAATCCAGGTTTTCCTTTTCTCACACAAAGCTGAGCTAAACTGGGCTTGTTGTTCAGCTGGTTTGTAATAAAGTTATTCTATAAAATGTCCATAAATGTTGATTCAATAAAATGTGGACAGGAAGTCCAGCGCTGTACTGGGAAATGACCAGTATGGGTGGAAGTCCATCTGCTGCTGCAGGACACAATAAAACTGGAAATGAGTCCTGCAGCCAAACTGCTGGACTCAAACACCTGGAGGTTTACTTTTATAAAATGAAAGATGAGCTGATTCAGTCACAACAAGGATGAAATATGTCAACGTAGGATCAGAACATAAAGTTTATGTAGCAGCTGCTTTCAATAAGAAGACACCAGCAAAGGTTTTCACTGGAAAGAAAAACACTAACAGTAAAAATCTGAAAGAAGAGCTCCATTATTTCTATTTTAATCATTCTTTACTTCATCAGTTCATTAAACTGACATCCTGCTGTTCACATTTCCACCAGGAGAGGGAGACAAATCACCATCAATGAAGACTCCTCTTCCTCCATTCACACATCTGAGCTAACAGGACTGTGTGTTGATGTTTTTCTTCTACGAGCAACAAAAGTATTGTTTCTAGCTCCAAATAAAAGGTCCTCCACCTGCTGTCATTCAGCATGTTGCAGCTATAATCTTCACAGTGGAAGGTCTCAAACCTTCATGAGTCTCTTCAGTCTTCATACATTCAAAGGAAGAAACTCGCTGCTAAGATGTGACGACCACATCCTGAGAGCTCTGAGTTCCAGGAACAGACGGTGAGAACAAGATGATGGAAAAGCTCAATTCAGCCGAGCACATCAGGGTTTATCCACACAAAGCTAACATGGAAATATCAGTGATACTGGGAAAGAACGGCTTCCTGGACTTTTCATTTAGTAAAGACGTCCTGATACCAATAATAGAATCCATGTGCAGGAATAAAAAGCAGATTTCTGGCAGACCTAGCAGTGGAAACTTCTTTCTAAATGTCTTATTTATCTGGTAAAAATATTGCTGAGTCATGTTTCCATGTGTGTAAAAATGGAATAGTGAGCGTTTCCATGTATTACAGGATGTTTTACAGAATATACAAACATTTACATACAATAGTTCTATGGTTCATTAAAGAGGGAAAAATAGAAAAAAAGGAAAAATATCAAGAACAAATCCCTGATTTAAACAAGTTTTATATCTGAACTTGTTTTTCTAACTAATCACATGACCTTTCTTTCTAGAAACAACTTCACCAAATTCTTAAAGGTGATTAATAATTAATAGAAACATTAAATGAAAGCTGCCATGTATTAAATGAGCAGTGAGGATCATTTTTAAAAGAATCTAAACTTTAACAGTGTTGTTGTAAAGAAGAAGGTTTACTTCTTCTGTGCTGGATATTGAGTCTCTATTTTTATCTATTATCTATTTAGTGATGAGCAGAGAAGTGAAGTGTTTGCAGCATCATCAGACATCAGAGCTGATACAGCAGATGTATATTTGTAGACATTTTACAGCTGCAGCAGCTGATTTAAGATGAAAACATCAGATGGAAACAGGAACGCTCCTGTGTTTTTACCACTTCATCCATTATTAGCTTCTAGGCTTTATTTAGCATCTACTGGCTGCAGTGGAAACTGGGAACCTTCACATTAGTGCAACACAGAAAGAAACTGTTCTCTGCAGCAAGAATTTCATTGGAACAAAGACTTTTTCCACAGAGATTTTTATGCTGTTTAGTTGTACGAGAGCGGCTTGATTCCAAATATTCCTTCTGATGCTGGTTTCTCCACATTAAGCTGCTTTTTACTAGATAAGCTCCTTTATCCTGTTATCTGCTTCCTGACTTTCATCTATTGAGATAAAAGCCAGAATGAGAAGAAAAGTCAATCTTTTCCTCCAGATGTGGAGATGTAGCTGCTGCAGGTTGGGCCAGTCTAGGCTTCTATATTCTGAAGACAAAGACCTTCAGAGAACAAATGAAAACACTTCTAGTTCACCCCTGAAACAGCAGCTTGTTGCTGGAAACTCATTTTAAATGGAAACAAACTTCAAACTGAAATCATGTGATAAGCAGACGTCTGATATGAGCAGAAAGGGGAGAATTTGTCTTTCCCATGTTTGCATGTTCCACATCTTTAGCGGTGAAATCTGCTGGGAGCAATTCTCCCAGTGTTCATTTCTTTTCCTTTTCTTCACACAAAGATTTTTACAGCAGAAAAAAAGACTGACAGGATTTATTTTTGTCCTCCAGACAGAAAGTAAAGAAAACCTTGTGCAGCTTGGCCTCAGATTCCTTCAGTGACATGAGCAGAAGAAGAGAATTGTGTGAAAAGGATCCTAAGTGGAAGGAAGGGAGGGAACAGAGTTAAAGACAGAGCTGACTAAATGGAGCAGAGTTCAGCCATATTAAGCAGGCAGAGAATAAAGGTAAGGCCTTCCTGGAGTTTATGAAGAGCAGATTCACTCAGATGTCTGCAGACAGCAAGCGTGCAGAGCTGGAGAAGGAGCTGCTGAAGTGTTGAAGGACACTCTGGAAGGTCTGGAGAAGCTCCACGTCTTCCTGGATGCCGTGGAGAAGCTGGCCGCCACCTCACTGCATGTGTTCGCTGAGAAGCAGGTGTTACACCTGCCTGAAAAGATCCCACTCAGTCATGTTCAGGCTGCACCACTAATCTGTCCTCTCCTCCTGGAGGTTCAAAGAGATGCACAAGTTTCCTTCCTTCCCAAACTTCCCAATGTGGAGGTGTTGGCTTCCCAGCTGGACAGATACATGCACATCACCAAGACCATTTGTGAGGAGATGAAGAAAAGCTGAACTCATATTTAGTCAGCAACACGTTTTATTCTTTATACACACATTTTTAAAGCTACACTAGAATAAAAGTGTGATTTTATTGTCGATGATTTTAACAGGAAACTGAAGTCAGCCGTTGATGCTGCAGCTCCACTTAAAACCAGAACTAGAAGATCCAAACTCACACCATCGCGGAGAAACGAAGAAACCAGAAACCTGGAAAGAAGCTGCAGGAGAGCAGAGAGGAAACGGAGGAAATCAAGATGAACTTTTCATTTAGAAAGTTTGAAGGAACAAGTCAGAGTTTACAATAAAGCAGTGAAACAGGCCAGAACGCTCCACTTTTCATCTGATTCCACACAATAAAAAAAATCCCAGATTCCTTTTTAAAACAACACATCTTTTAATAAACCCAGATTTGAACAAGTCCTCCATGACAGCATCACATGCTGCATGTGAGGACTTTGCAGACCACTTCAGAAGTAAAATCCATGCTATTAGATCCAGTTTTTATCTCAGCGACATGTTGATCTTAACAGACCTGAAGCTTTGTTTTTACCCGAGGAAACACTGGAGAGTTTGTCCTGGTTGATGCAGAGATGCTGCTCCAGTTTCCTCCCAACTCAACCAACAAGCTGCCTTTTAGATCCATTCCCACATCACTTTAAACATGTGATGCTTTCTTTGAGCGTGAGCTTGTAGACGTGATGAGTTCCTCCTTCAGACGGGCGTCTTCCCATCTGCCTGTAAAACAGCAGTGGTGAGGCCCCTTCTGAAGAAGAGGAATTTACACCCAAACCTTCTGGAGAACTACCGACCTGCATCCAACTCACCGCTTTTAACTCACATGATAGAAAAAGTTCTTTTTATTCACTTACACAAGTTTCTGAATAAACAGAATATTTTAGAAGGATCTGAATCTGGTATTTCTTCATTTAATTCCAGCAGCTTCTTCTAATTTTACTCTGATTTCTCTATTTTCTGTCTCCTTTTCTGTCAGTGCAGCTCCTTGTTTAAGGAGCACAATTTCCTTCTGGGATTAATAAAGTTGTTCTGATTCTAGATGTGAGACGACTGAATGGAAAGTTATTCTAACAGTTTATATATGAGAGAAGATGTGGAAGAGTTTGTAGAAGATGTGTGAGGGAAGAGCAAGGCTCAGAATAAAGGAGATAAAAATAAGGCTCACCGTGTGGAGATCTACTGAGGAGGGAAAAGTTACTGCACCAAAACAACTAAATAAGCTCCGCCCTCATTGTGATGAAGCCTCCACATTAATGCAGCTTCAATGGAAAAGCAGACTGGACAGAAATGAAATGACAGAAGCCATGTTGCAGAGATGGGGGGACGGTGGCTGAGACAATGCACACAGCCATGGCACGGAGGCCCAGCAAGACCAGGAGGAGGAAAACCCCAGTGGGACTTACTGGTCGTAGATCAGCTTCAACTGTCTGGAGAAGAGAAAAAAAAGAAATCAGGTTTTTGGGTGATTCTCTGAAATCAGTGCACTTTGTGTCCCACAGGTTTATCTCCAAGTTTTTTATATAAAGTAAACCACAAATTGCATTTTAAAACAGGAAATGGAAGGATCCATGTGTCTTTGCGTTATAGCACACAAACATACTTTGAAAATTATGTTTTGAAAAATTTCATGGGTTACTGAGGCTTAGACGTCAGCCAAATGAGCATGTCCCCACTGACCAAAGTTACTTTTTCATTGAATATAAAAGAAATAAAAATAGCCAATAATTGCAAGTTTTTTTTGCTAATATAACCATTTGCCTGTCTACTTTGACCTAAATAAAAGAAGTATGAGAAAAATACATTATTTCTAAAATAGCACCATTTAATCATGTCCCTCAGTTCTGTTCAACCCCGTAACAGCCTACCAATCCCTCCCTTTTTAAAAATAATAGTTCACTCCAACTTCTTCAGCACCCAGGAAGTGACATCACTCAATATTTTCCCACTCACACTGCAAAGAGAGGTAAGTGTTAGCATTACTTACTTACCTATATTTCATTGTTTCTTTTGTCAGATTGACATTGTCAAGGTCAACCTTTCAACTCTGTTACATGCATGAATTATATTTACTAGAGTTTGGGAAAAAGCAAACAATTGTCTTATAATAAGATATAATAATTTATTGTTTTCCTTATGCTATATGGTGCTCCATATCCTAGTTAATGTAGACATGTGGCTACTTTTAGCTAAAATCTTCAACCCCGTAACAAAAAACACTGTTACAGGGTTGAATCATTGTTACAGGGTTGAAAGTTAGACTGTTTTTAAGTCCAGCCAGCCACATTTCAATACATGTTATTTCATGTTCATTATTCTATGTTGGTGGAACCCAAGAGCCAATCTGCTTTACCTCCATTTCGCCATCAAAGCACAAGAGTCCAGCTGCCATATGGGAGCATCTGAAACCTGAACTGGACTATGTGCAGACCATACACCCAGCAGTGTCTGTTGTACACTTTTTTAGTGATGGGCCCTGTATATGCAGTACAGACAGAAAGGGAACTTTTTTTCTCTTCAGTACAGAGCTTGACAAGAGAGGACTGAGGGGGACCTGGAATTTTTTCGAGTCGAGTCATGGCAAAGGAGCACCAGATGGTGTTGGTGCTGCCTTAAAGGGATCAGCAGATAACCTCATTAGCCATGGGCGGGACATCAACAATGCTTATGAGCTCTTCAAGGCTCTTTCTGAGATGGACACCTCCATCAAACTGTATTTGATCAAAGATGAAGCTATAGAGGAGGCACTGCAAAGGATGCCATCCACCATTCCACCAGTCCCAGGAACCTTGTACATCCATCAGGTCATCACTCTTGCTTGAGGGGAGATAACATTGCGAGATGTCAGCTGCATGTGCTCCACCTATGGAAAGCTTGAATGTGAATGCTGGAAAACAAAGAATTTCAGCTTTGTTAGGAAGGTCCCAGCTACTGTGCCACAAGGGCAGAAACAAATCAGTTGGGATGACCCAGAGGTAATAGGGAAGTGGTGTGTGCTCACTTATGATAAAACATTGTAACCAGGAATAATTTTTGCCACAGACAAAAACAATTTAAGTCAAATGCATGCACCACGCTGGAATAACTAAAAACAGGGTCTTTTGGATGTACTGTGGTATCCATTTGATGATCTGCTTGAGCTCATCCCGCCTCCTTAGCCCGTGACAGGGCTTGATTCACATCACGTGCAAATTCAGAAAGAAATCTGGGACAGACTGTGTGACTAAAATGATGGATTCAACCCTGTTACTTACATTGTCATGCATTTTTTTAATAATATTAACAAATATTAGATAAATGTTTGTTGAATTGTATGCAAATTTTAGAGTACAAGTACAAAATATACAAAAGCCTAACGTAATGTTTATGTCAAAGTATATTTTCATGATTTATGAAGACCGCTTGTCCATTAAGTTGTCATATCTGTCTTGACAGTTAAATTATTATTATTTAGAATCAAATAAAATATACTTACGATGAGTTGTATTACACAAGGGACAGGTTATTACCAAGGAAGTGGAAAAATTTCTTTTAATATGTTGTAGAATTGTAACCATACAGGAGTCAGATTGTCCCGTTACGGGGTTGAATTTAAAACAACCTAAGTGCCAAAATTATTTCTAATAATTTTTGGGATTTCATGGATTTCACTTGGCAGGATGACAAAGGTTGACAAAACCACATCCTGCATGTCACAAAGTTCTCGCTTGTGGTGGCAAGTGTAGAGATCGTATGGTGATATATTCCTCATCTCTTTACTCTTGACCTACAGAATATCATTTTCTTATTTCTTCTCACAGTTTAAGCTCTTGGTGACCAAGCTCTATAATATCATAAAGGTCAATATTATCTCCAAAAAGCTTTTTGCTGTAATGCTACAAGATCACATGGTTCTTACAGTTCTTACATATATGAACCACCTGGGTCTGTGTTGTTAAAGGAGTGTTTGTTTTTATGTATTTACTTTTTGTTTACATTTAAATAAATAATTATTCTAAAAGTTAATACTGTTTAAAATATCTATATTTCAGACAGTACATGTGGTGTGTAAATAATCAGACATACTGTAGTGAATAATTTCTACTAATTAAGTGCTTAAGTGCTAATTAACCACTGAACAGTATAATGATGGAAAAGATGCAGGATTTTATTTTCTGTTTGTCATTGTACTGCAAAGTCTTTGAAATCATGATTATCATTAAATTTACCCTCAGTTTGACAAAGTTAGATTTTAATGCTTCCTCCCACCATTTATTTATTAATTGATAAGTTCTGCAGCTTGTGGTTCATTATCAGAGGAAACCACTTAAGAAAAGTTCAGGGAAACATCCTTGTTTGTTTTTTTATTTTTCCAGTGGAAACTAATGGTCTTCCCTCACAATACAAGTTGTGGTCATGACATTGATTGTTGTGCATTATTACTGTGCATGAGGAGGTTGAAGGAGTCCAGGTTTTTGTCTCTTGGCCGTTTTCAGAAGTACTTGGTGGGTTCAGAGTTTCCTGTCAGCCTTCAGGATGCTGAACCACACCAACTCCATCATTATGTCTCTTCTGCTGTTAAAAGCTGCTGTTGGACGATCTCTGAAGGACCGTTGTCATCATGTTGAAGAACATGGTGATGTTTCAGGATTTTACTCCTCAGGTTCTTTGTTTTGGAGTAAATGTGTTGCAGGTGTGTTTTAGAGGTGTGTTAGAGCTATGTTTGAAAGAAAGCAGCAACAAGAACAAATCAAAGCTCTCTGGAGGTGAAATCCAGCTTGTTGGTTTAATAATCTTTTGTTAAGCTTCATCACGTTGCTCTGGAACACCTCAGGTTTCTCCGTCGCGTGTTTGATGCCTGCAGATGAAAACCCGGTTAATTCACACAACAGAACTGCTTTTTAATAAAACCTGGTTCCATCTGCAGGCAGCTTAGAGGCCATATGAGCAGGATTTTAACTACTTAACTAGAGCCCGACTGATACTGGATTAGAAAAAAGATTTTATAAAATTATTTTTGAACAAAAGTTTCTGACGTGAAGAACTGAACACTTTCCCATCCTGGAAAACCCTGATTATAAACACGGATCCTAATTAAATACACAGAACACTAATGAAGTACATTAAGGGGCCATAAAATATTTGCTATGTGGGATGTTTCCAGATCATGTTGACTGGAAATGAATATTTCTGTACATGTATTTATTTACCAGCCAGAAGGGACATTTTAATTTGAAATAAAAACTAACAGTTCTTTGCTCTCATATATGTTTACTAATTAACAATTATGAAAAACTGCGGATACAGAATACTCCTTAAATATACTCTCTAGTCTGTTCAGTCCAGACAGCAGCTCAGAGAAACGCTGCCCTCTGCTGCTGACAGGAGGAAACACACCTTCCAGCTTCTACCTGCAGGTTAACAGATGATGGAGGCTTTCAGAGACCTGGACGGGTTTTCTCTGTCCACCTTCTGCTGTAGAGACTCGGACCGAACCTGAGAGTTCAACACAGAGTCTCAGACTGGAGTCCAGCCTCATTCCAATGAGTCTGTAGGGACCACATCTGGTTCTTTCCCGGATTAACAGATCTGATCAGACTCCTTTGGTTCCTCCAAACTGCAGGAACTCTGACCTCTCAGAGTCCTCAATATGAAAACCTGCAGCAGACAGATATCAGAACCGTTCTGGTTCTGTAGCTGGTGAATCAGTCCCTTCCTGGACTTCCTCCATCTTCTTGTGGATCATCATCATCTGGATGCTGTTGTGGTCCAGCAGACCTGATCCTTCCAGCTCAGATTTATCAGCATTAAACCCGTCCAGTGGGACCTGGATCCTGTTTTTCTCAAAGGAACACAGGACTTTACGAGTAGAGAAGACAAAGATAAAGAGTAAGAAGAGATGGACTTCATTGTTATGTCACTGCAGATCAGATCAGCCTGTCAACAGGCAGCAAACCCTGATGATGTGATTTGAAATATAGTCGCCCTGACTGGAGGCCACTTTCATTCATCTCCTGTTCATTGGAAATTAGTCGCTGATGTAACTCACACACTAACATTCATCCTGAAATTATGCTGCTGGTAGTTTTATTTTCTTGTTGAAGTCTGGAGAAAAGTAGAGGATGTCTCTCATCTACTGGTTCACTGGAGCCTTCATCATCATCATCATGAAAAAAAGTCAAGATGAGTCACAGCGGAAAAAAAATCCTCAAAAATATTTAATGATTTATTAAACACAGAAACATCAAAAACAAACTTGAAATTTTAGATAGATTTTAAAAACTGCAATACAGTGAAAATAATCAGATCAAATATCAGACATTTTAAACTCATTTTAATTTACATGTTGAGAAAAAAATTAAAACTAATTTTTGTCTATCATTATGTTTAAAACTTCTAAATCAAATTCATAAAATACATTGAAGAACAAAATTAAATCAAATAAACAATGATTTGTAAAAGCTTTCATTAAATTCTTTAAACTCTTCATCTGCTGTAGAAAATAAAAAATCTGGAGGAAAAAAAAATCAACATTTGTGAACAAAACATGAAATTTGTGATGTGAAAATGAATCTTTAATTCAACATATGAAAATGTCAGAAAGTCCAAATAAAGACAGAATGAAACAAACAAACTAAGAGTGAAACACTGGGAGGATTTTCATTTCCAGCATCATGAACTGCAGCTGACATGAAGTGAACACAACATCCTGATATTCAGTGTGAAGCTCTGACTGGAAACAACATGTGGATCCTGGAAGAAGCACAGCTTCCATCTTTAAAGGACTGGAAGAGGAAGAAGTTTCCAAGGAACCATTTAGAAGAGTTTCACACACAAACTGATTGAATCCATGAATCTGAAAAGATGTTTCTGAGTGAAAGAGACAGACATGTACAGACTGAACTATCTGTTCACCAGTCAGAGTTTCTCTGCTACCATCACACTCTTTACACTCAACACAGAGACACCCAGGAACCAGACCTGGACCAGATCCCAAATCAAGCATAGAGAGGATGAGTGAATGTGGTGATGAAGGTGTGGAGGTGGATCGGTGAGTCAGAGGAGACTCTGTGGAAGGACAGAGAGCCAGCAGGACAGTCCACATACACTGCTACTCTGTTAGAGACAGAGGAGGAGGAGGAGGAGGAGGAGGAGGAGGAGGAGATGAGTGTTTCTCTGTCTTTGTGCCAGACAGAGTAACCTTCATCATCAGAGCATCTCAGACTCCAGGACTGATCAGTGAATCCAAACCAACAGTCTCTGATGTCTCCTCTCCTTCTGATTTCTCTGTAACTCACTGATATAAAAACGCCTCCAATCCACTCGACCTCCCAGTAGCAGCGACCAGTCAGAACATTTTCACACAGCAGCTGAGGCCAGAATTCAAATCTGTCTGGATGATCAGGATATGACTGAAGCTCCTTTACAAGTGTCACCTTCCTGTTGTTGTCAGACAGTTTGAGGTATCTGTCCACTGTGTTCATGTGGATGGTGAGTGGACAGGAATCTGATGGAGAGAACAAACACAATCCAGCTGCAGTTATTGATCTATTGACACTTTGATGCTGACTGATGAATGAGTGATGGGACAGTGTGAAGATGGTTGAATGTGATGAATCCAATGAAAAACACACTTACACTTCCTCACACCTCCTGGTCTCAACCATGTTTCTCCAGCAGGCTCCACCCTGAAAGGAGGAGGGGGTCAGAGCATGCTAACATGGACATTACATGGCTCTCATACACACTTTGTTCTACACTGAGAAAGGAACAGTCCAACATCTGGACACGTCCACCTGATTGGAGCATCTCCAAACTAGAAGGAGCAGAATCAGGAAGCTGATTGGTCCACACCCACACCAAGAAAACTGCTTTGTGGAAGTCCCAGTTTCTTCTTTCAACCATCTTCTCCTTTTCATCTCTTCACAGATGAAGAACTCTGCAGAAACTCCTGATCTAACCAAGAGCTGCATCTTCTCTCTGCCCTGAAGTCTTATTGATCAGCTTCTGACAATAATCTCCTCTGCAGAGCAGATTGGCTCAGATTCTTTGTTGTGACTCAGCTGGGAAATGTTAAAGTGGCTTCTTTTCCTGCACATGAAGCTAAATGACTGTCAGAGACTCTGTTTGAGGCCATGATGTGTGTGTTTGGAGCTGTGACGGCTTGTTTCCTACTGACCACTAACAGCTGCTTCATCATCACACTGAGGATTTGTTCCCTCACATTATTCCTGCAGATCCTGCTGCTGTGTGGACACAAACACATTTCTTTCTAAAGCAGGAACAAATCAGAGGGATCAGCAGCATCAACTCACCACACTTCTTCCACATCTGATCCAGTCTGCTGATTCATTTCCAGTTTGAAGTGCAGCCACATCACCAGCTTCTACTGACTCCAACATCTACACTGTTATTGAAGCTGAATGATCATCTGATGGTTGATTGAATTAGTAATTACTGAATCAGCAGCATGGGATCATCAAAGCTCTAAAGTCCTGAGTGAAGAGGAGAGGTTAGACTGCAGGATGTGATGGTTCATATAACACTCATATCCAGCATGAAGCAGGACTGAGTGAAGGACAGAGAAAATGTCTGCAGATCTTCCTCCTCTATCAGACATTGTGTGGCTGCAGCAGCCTCTCCATACCTGAGTCTGTGTGGATCCTTCAGTGCAGCCATCAGCAGCTTCACTCCTGAGTCTCCTGGATGGTTGTATCTCAGGTCCAGCTCTCTCAGATGGGAGGGGTTGGAGGTCAGAGCTGAGGCCAGAGAAGCACAGCCTTCCTCTGTGATCAGACATCCTGACAGGCTGCAGAAAACAACACGTATGACAGAAACTCTGAGAGAACCACTATGAAACTAAAGCTGAACACCATCAGATGTTATTAGCTTTATGTCTTCATTTGTTTATGACTTCATGAGTGAGTTTGTGACAAATGTCAAATTTCCAAGTTTCTACAGAGATCCACCAATCATGTTTTCAGGGGAGTTTGTATCTTTTTAAAGGCATCAATTCTCCTTCATTCAGCCTGGTGGAGTTAGAGAGAGGCTGCTCTGCTGATTCTACTTATTCTGGTTAAAACATGTGGAACACTAGAAGCACTCAGCATGCAGACCTTGGCCAAGCCATTATATATTTTTTAACAATGATTGTGGGCATTAGTGTTAGAGTTAGAAGCTCTAAAGTTAAAATAATCCCCATCTTTCCATGGGCAGGCACAAGCCTACATTATGTGACCAGTATCTGCCAGCAAATGATTAGATGGCCATGGAAACGTGCAGCCTGTTAGCGTTGTGTCGCTCAGTCTCTCTCTGTGTCTCTGGTCTGCGGCTAGGGATGTTATGCTCGAGCCGTCTGCTCGATCACGTGTCGAGCATGTGACACGGAAGTGTTGTGAGCATTGTCTCTGAGCATTGATTCAGCATGCCAAAAGTCACGTGATAGACCAAACGAGGCCTCGTTACGTCATCAGCGCGTATCGAGCAGCAAGCGGGATCTTTGAAGGGACCGGGCTTGTCAATCTCTCATATTCCAAACGCTGAGGAGATCGCGGGTTTTTGAGAGGAGATTCTGTAGCGATTGTGCAACATTGCATTTTGAAAACAAATTTAGGAAAAGCATCACATCAGCTTATATTGAATCACATTTAGCTTTTAGAGATTTGGGGAAACAAACGTCTGCGCAAGACATCGTTGCCAGAGTAACTGCTGAATGGCCTTGGAGTATGAGAGAAGGACGGAGCAGGTGGTGCCTTCAACATCACAGGTAAGCTTAATTCCCCTTTCTTTATATAGATGTTTTTAAATAGCCTTGCAAAGACCAGACTTTAAAGTTAATCATAAACTTCAACCAGAAGCATCAGAGGAAACGTCTCAGTCTACAGCTGCAGAGAAAAACCACAACCTGTAGGACCTTAGACACCAAGCTGGTTTCTGATCACCATCAGCAGAGGATTTAATGATTTTAAACTTGGTTAATTACAATTTTGTTCTTGTGTTTCTCTCAGGTGCAACCTCTCCAAAGCTGGGGAGGTAGTGTGCCAGAAGAGGAGCAGACTGAAGCCTGACAGAAAATACGTTTTTAAATAAAAATCTATGACACATCACAAAGTTACCAAAGTTTTTTTTTTCTCATAATACATTTCAAGATTCAAAGTGTCTTTGTCATTTGCACAGAAAGGAAACAAGTTTCCCTGAACAATGAAAAACTTACTTTGCCGTCCACCCCGAATGCCATAAAACATTATAAAATAAAAATAAACAATTTGAAAAAAAAAACTAGATAGAAGATAAACAAAAAAAAAAAAAAAAAAAAAACTGAGTAAATAATCTGTACATAAATGTGCAGTGAGCTCTAAACTGTTGTGCTACCTTCAACAACGATCAGCTATGCAAAAGAAAACAACTCATGAGGTAGACGATAACACGCATTTGCAATATCTATTATGAATAATAAGACACATAAAACAGTAAACAATTTTATTACAACTGTATAAAATAACTAACACAGTCACTATACCCATTGCTCAAACACTCCTTCCCTCATGCCTTCCCGCTGTGAGTAACTACTATCATTACAGATTGGTTTACTTAAGTTACACCACAATTCTGTTACCTGAACAAATGTTATCTAATACCCCTCCTTCTTATTTATATGAACAATAGAAAATAAATATTCACTCGGATGGTAGATTACGTATCGTTTATTGAACACGTATTCAAAGTTCAGATAGGAATGACAGATGTGAGGTGTCAACGCTGTCCTTCTGATACATCAGACACCCACAGCCAGCAGATGGAGCTCTTTGGTTTGGTCAAATGATTCAGAACACTAAGCCATTTTCATGCATTTGTGTCAAAGTTGGCTCGATGTTTCATGAGGCCTCGCTTTCACCATCCCTATCTGCGGCTGTTCCTCTCTGTATAAAACCAAAATATATGTGTTGATTTACTAAGTTTCATTTTCACTAATGTTCATGACTTATTTTTAATTGATGACAGTACATTTCTTGTCAATAAAATGCAGAATCTACGTTAATTTGTTCTGCCTTAGTTAATTTCACATGCTGTTGTGCAAATGGAATAAACAACAGGTGGAAATTATAGGCGATTATAAAGACACCCCCAATAGAGGAGTGGTTCTGCAGGTGGTGACCACACACCACTTCTCAGTTCCTGCTTTCTGGCTGATGTTTTGGTCACTTTTGAATACTGGGGGTGCTTTCACTCTAGTGGTAGCATGAGACGGAGTCTACAACCCACACAAGTGGTGCAGGTAGTGCAGCTCATCCAGGATGGCACATCAATGCAAGCTGTGGCAAGAAGGTTTGCTGTGTCTGTCAGCGTAGTGTCCAGAGCATGGAGGTGCTACCAGGAGACAGGTCAGTACATCAGGAGATGTGGAGGAGGGCAACAACCCAGTAGCAGGACCGCTACCTCCACCTTTGTGCAAGGAGGAACAGGAGGAGCACTGCCAGAGCCCTGCAACATGAGGGTGGTATGAGAGCCCAACGTCCACAGGTGGGGTTGTGCTTACAGCCCAACAACATGCAGAACGTTTGGCATTAGCCAGAGAACACCAAGATTGGCAACTTCGCCACTGGCGCCATCACAGATGAAAGCAGGTTCACACTGAGCACATGGGACAGACAGAGTCTGGAGAAGCCATGAAGAACATTTTGCTGCTTGCAACGTCCTCCAGCATGACCGGTTTGGCAGTGGGTCAGTAATGGTGTGGGGTGGCATTTCTTTGGGGGGCAGCACAGCCCTCCATGTGCTCACCAGAGGTAGCCTGACTGTCATTAGGTACCGAGATGACATCCTCAGATCTCTTGTGAGACCACTGCTCACTGCTGGTGCAGTTGGCCCTGGGTTCCTCCTAATGCAAGACAATGCTAGACTTCATGTGGCTGGAGTGTGTCAGCAGTTCCTGCAAGATGAAGGCATTGAGTCTATGGACTGGCCTGCCCTTTCCCCAGACCTGAATCCAATTGAGCACATCTGGAACATCATGTCTCACTCCATCCACCAACGCCACGTTGCACCACAGACTGTCCAGGAGTTGGCAGATGCTTTAGTCCAGTTCTGGGAGGAGATCCCTCAGGAGACCATCCGCCACCTCATCAGGAGCATGCCCAAGCGTGGGAGGTCATACAGGCACGTGGAGGCCACACACACTACTGAGCCTCATTTTGATTTGTTTTAAGGACATTACATCAAAGTTGGATCAGTCTGTAATGTGTTTTCCCATGTTAATTTTGAGTGTGACTCAAAATCCAGACCTCCATGGTTTCAAAAATTTGATTTCCATTGATAATTTTTGTGTGATTTTGTTGTCAGTACATTCAACTATATAAAGAACAAAGTGTTTCATAAGAATATTTCATTAATTCAGATCTAGGATGTATTTTAGTGTTCCCTTTATTTTTTGAGCATTGTATATAAAAACTTCCCCAAACTCAACTGGCTGGGTGGGAGGCTGTGGGAGAAGATGGCGGCATGCTTTGGGTGCAGCAGCTCAGTGTCAGCTAACCCTTTCAGTGTTTTGTATGGCTGTTTGTGTATGTGTTGTTACTCCTCTGGAGTACATTCTGCTGGGCGGACTACATCTACAGCCGGCACGAGCTCCTCCAAATGGCCAAATGGTTACATCTGACTTTTTCCGCTCCCACGACATCCCAGTGGCTATAGCCAGGACCTTGGGCTCTCCGTGGATTACCATTCCCGTGGGGAGGAGGCAAAGGCAGCGTAGGGACAGAAGGCAGAAACGGGGCTGTCGAGCAGGTGTGCTGTCGGGCAGATGAACTGAAGCTTCACCGAGACCTGGCTTCATTCAGCCATACCAGACGCAGCCATTGAGCTAGCAGGCCACACTGTACACCGCCACGACAGGAGCAGGGACTCCGGTAAGAGCAAAGGAGGGGGTTTGTGCATATATGTCAACAACAGCTGGTGCACTAACTCTAAGACTGTAGACAGTCACTGCTCCCCGGACCTGGAGTACGTGACTGTTAAATGCAGACCCATTTACCTTCCGAGGGAGTTTACTGTTGTCATGGTAACCGCTGTGTATGTTCCACCAGATGCTAATGCTAACTCTGCTCTGGGGCTCCTGCATAGCACCATTAGCAGCTGGCAAGACAAGCATTTTGAGGCAGTGCATATTATTGCTGGGGACTTTTAACCATGCTGAATTGAAAACTGTGCTCCCTATGTTCCATCAGCATGTGAAATGTGCCACTAGAGACACTGGACAAGGTCTACTCCAACATAAAACATGGCTACAGGGCTATAAAGCTCCCACACCTCGGCCAGTCAGACCACATGCCCCTGCTCCTAGCACCAGCATACAACCCCCTCATGAAACAGGCTCCTTCCACAATAAGGACTGTTAAAACTTGGCCTGAAGGGGCCTCTCACCAGCTGCAGGACTGTTTTGAGAGAACCAACTGGGACATTTTTCACCACCTGAACCTGGAGGAGCACACAGCAGCAGTCCTGGGTTACATCAAACACTGTACCGACACTTGCTGTGGACAAGTGCATCTGGGTCTATCCCAATCAAAAGCCCAGGATGACCAGAGAGGTCCAGCACCTGCTGTGGGAGAGAAGTATGTCTTTCAGGTCTGGTGATATGGAGCTATACAGTGTTGCAAGAGCCAACCTGAAGAGAGGCATCCGACGGGGTAAGATGGACTACAGGAAGAGGATTGAGGACAACTTCAGCAGGAACAACACAAGGCAGGGGTGGCAAGGGATCCGGCATATCACCAACTACAGGCCAAACCTCGCTGCTGTTGACGGGGGCCTTTCGCTGACAGAGGAGCTTAACCTCTTCTTTGCCCGCTTCAAGATGGAGCCACCGGAGGTAGCTGCACCACAGTCACCAGCCCTCAGCTGCCTCTCCCTCACTGTGGAGGAACATGAGGTGAGGCGCACACTGAGGGCTGTGAATCAGAGTAAGGCTGCTGAACCAGATGGCATTGCTGGACGGGTGCTAAAGGACTGCGTGGACCTGCTGACGGGGGTTTTCACCAAGATCTTCAACCAGTCCTTACTCCAGTCCACTGTCCCAGCCTGCCTGAAGTCCTCAACCATTATACCTCTGCCCAAAAAGTCCACAATCAGCAGCCTAAATGACTACAGACCAGTTGCACTAACCCTGCTCACTATGAGGTGATTTGAAAAACTGGTACGTAGTCACATTATTTCCTGCCTCCCACCTACACTGGACAGTCACCAGTTTGCATACAGGGCAAACAGATCCACAGAGGACACCATCACCACCACTCTCCACACTGCTCTGTCACACCTGGAGCAGTCAGGGAGTTACGCGAGGCTGCTCTTTGTAGACTTCAGGTCCGCTTTTAACACTATCCTCCCACACAGACTGAAGTCCAAACTAGAGACCCTTGGACTCTCCAATTCCATCTGCCTCTGGATTTTGGATTTCCTGACAGGCCGCTCTCGGGGGGTTAGAGTAGGCGCCCACATGTCCACAGCCCTCAGCCTCAACACTGGCTCCCCACAGGGCTGTGTGCTGAGCCCCCTGCTCTACATCCTCTACACCCATGACTGCACCTCCATTCACCCCAGCAACACCATCATCAAGAGATAAGCCCCACCACTGTGGTGGTGGGGGGACAACAACCTGGTCCTAAACACCACCAAGACCAAGGAACTGGTAGTGGATTACAGGAGGAAGAAAACGGACATTCAGCCTCTGTAGATCGGCGGGGACTGTGTGGAGAGGGTGGCTGTCTTCACGTTTCTGGGCGTTACCATCCAGCAGGACCTGAGCTGGAGCGCTAACACTACTGCTCTGGTGCAGAAGCCCCAGCAGAGAACGTACTTTCTCAGACTTTTAAAGAAGAACAACCTGGGTGAGAAACTGCTGGTGTCCTTCTACGCTGCTCCATTGAGAGGGTGTTAACATACTGTGTCTGTGCCTGGTTTTCCAGCTGCACAACCGCGGACAGGAAAGAGCTCCAGAAGGTGACCACCACAGCACAGAAGATCACTGGCCGCCCTCTCCCATCTCTGGAAGAACTATAAAGCTCTCGCTGCCTCAAAAAAGCAGAAAACATTTTATGGGACTCATCCCACCCCGGATACTCTATCTTTGCACTGCTGCCTTCGGGCAGAAGATACAGGACAATTAAAGCAAAGACAAATAGACTAAAGAACAGTTTTTATCCAAGAGCCATTGTAGTTTTAAATGCTGCCATAATTTGAGTGCCTTTTTAATGCAACATTCAACTTTTCTGTGCAATATTAGGGAGCCATGAATGAATTAGTTGGATGTATGGATTTGTGTGTGTGTGTGTTTAACTTTGCACTTTTATCTCAGTGATTTATTAATTTGATTTTATTACTGCACTCAATTTCATTGTATAATGAACAATGACAAGTTTTTCTATTCTATTCTATCTACAGCTTGAGTCCTCTACCAGAGTCCTGGGAGCTTGAGGGAAGTGAATGTAAAATGTTCTGTTTGTAAAACACTTTAAACTTATTACAGAACTTGAACCAAGATTTTAAACGTTCTGAGAGGTTCAGGATGTGGGACTGGTTACTGGTTCTGGTAAGTTCATGTGGTGTAAGAGGCCTAAATCAGAGACAACCATACTAAAACCTTCCACAGGTTTTCTATTAGTCAGTAAAGTGTAACTACACCCACCTACTTTTTAACTGCCAAATTCTGAAAAATTGCTGAAACTGCAAGAGTTAAGTGTGGTGGTTAATACCGCTGGTTCGAGCCTCGGCTAGTGTAAGGTTCAAACAGTGGTCTTTCTGTGCAGAGTTATCATGTTTATGCGTGGGTTCTCTCTGGGTACTCCGGCTGCCTCCCACCATCCAAAGATATGCATGTTAGATTAATTGGTTATTATAGGAATGAATGGTCGTTTGCCTCTCTGTCTTGGCCCTGTGTTGGACTTGGGACCCGTCCAGAGTGTACCCTCCCTCTCCCCTGTTAATTTCTGAGATAGGCTCCAGTTTCACCGTGACCTTTAAATGAACTCAAGTATAGAAAATGGATGGATGGATGGATGGACTGCAACGGTTGGGGTGTGACATATGGGGTCATTAAGGAGCAGAGAGTGGGAGGGTCAGGATACACAAGCAGAAATGACTGAATGACTGACAGCAGCTCAGCAGCCACTAGCAAGATGGAGAGTAAGCGAGATTTTCAAAGCATCTATATAACAGAGTGGTATTTGAGGTGAAAGACTTTTCCTTCCAGATACCCCTCAGCTGCACAAGAACAATGTGGTCCTTAACCGTATCAGTCAGAGCCGTTTAGTGCTGTTTCACTGCCCTGTCAGCAGCTGCAGCAGCTCTGGAAAGCTGTGGAAACTCACTGCAGCTGCTGGAAGTTGCCGTTGCCACAATTTGAGCTGCTGTCTGTCACCAGATGAGAATCAGCAGGTAAAGAATAAAGTCCGGTGTTACTTTTACACCTCTCAAAAGCACAAATTCGTACCATTGCAGGAATATTTTATCAGAAACTCTGTGAAATACGGTGGCCGACAGGTGCAAACACGCTGAAACTACGTATTTTTATCTATTTATTTATTACATTTGGCCTCACTCTTGTACAATATTAGAAAAAGTTCAGCTGTTTTATGTTATTGACGTAAGCATAATAAAAACTTTTGGTAATGTAGTTTCTCTCCCCGTGCTCTGCTCAAACTTCCCACCAGTTCTGTTCTTCTCACTGTTGTCTGTCTCTCGGGTGAAAACACACCGCGGGCCCTAGAAACTCGGAGCACTTCCGTTGTGTAAGTGAATTTGCAGCATTTTCTTCTTGCAGCTGTTCTCGTTTATGCAGCGCTTGTCTGTATATGCAGCGTTTTCTTTTTGCAGTTTTCATTTATGCAGCGCGTTTTTGTATTTGCAACATGTTTGCACCTGTTGGCTACCATAGTGAAAGAACAAACATCTGAAACTAGCAAATCCTCACCATATAAGTTCACATCTGTTCATATGTATTGGTGGGCATCGTTTTCTATAAATAGCAAGGACCTACCTATTTTCATCTGAAGGGATGGTTTTAAATTTTCTCATGAAGTAAAGAAGCACCAAGTAAGGCTCAAGTACAGCTCTACATCATCAAAAACAAAACCTGGTTTTACCCTGTAGTGGGCACCATGAGCCATTTTTTTTTTTACCAGCAAAATGCTTTTTTATTTTTTAAATAAATGAAAAAAATACAGTATAGATGGTTTTCAACATAATTAAGTAATACTGTGTTATTTCCACAGGTTTTCTATTAGCCATTAATAAAAACTAATTTTAAACTCTGACCTGAGAGTTTCCAGTTTGCAGTCTGGACTCTTCAGTCCACCACACAGCTTCTTCACTCCTGAGTCCTGCAGGTCGTTGTTACTCAGGTCCAGTTCTGTCAGAATGGAGGACTGGGAGCTGAGGACTGAGGACAGAGGTCCACAGCTTCTTTCTGAGAGACCACATAAACTTAGTCTGGAGAGAAATTTACAGAGAAAAACACAAATAATATACATGACAAAATTATGAGCCCTCATCGTGGATGCAGACTGAAGGACCACCTGTAGAGAAAATCAGGTTTCTAACCTTGTTATCGTGTCAATGTGGTGGATTTTAATGCTCAAAGACATAATGAGTAAACAAGGTTTCAGCATGGTGGCTGAGAATTTCCAGATAATCAGTGACAGTCTGAGCACTTTATACAACACTTTATACAACAAAGTACATCATATACCTGAAGAACTAATCTGTCAGGGTGATGGATGGATTAACAAGATTAATCAAGTCATCATGTAGACAGCATTTATCAGATAATCTGGTTATAATAAATCCTATTAACACACCTCCGTTCATCCCTAATACTCTGATATCTTAGTGCACATAGACACACATATCTGATTTATTTGGTTGTTCATATATTTGCAAGTGCAACAAACTGTGTTCTATTAAAAGATGGAAAAAATGCAGTAACAAAAAGAGAGGAACAAAAACAAAAAAAATGATGACATGCAGCAGTCCATCCATCCATCCATCCATTCTCTTCCGCTTATCCGGAGTAGGGTCGCGGGGGCAGCTGCCTAAGCAGGGAAACCCAGACTTGCCTCTCCCCGGCCACATTCACTAGCTCATTCGAAGGGATACCGAGGCGTTCCCAGGCCAGCCGAGAGATGTAGTCTGTCCAGCGTGTCCTGGGTCTGCCCCGGGGCCTCTTTCCGGTGGGACGTGCCCGGAACACCTCACCAGGGAGGCGTCCAGGAGGCATCCTAACCAGATGCCCGAGCCACCTCATCTGGCTCCTCTCGATGTGGAGGAGAAGCGGCTCTACTCTGAGCCCCTCCCGAATCACCGAGCTTCTCACCCTATCTCTAAGGGAGAGCCCGGCCACCCTGCGGAGGAAACTCATTTCGGCTGCTTGTATTCGAGATCTCGTTTTTTGGGTCATTACCCACAGCTCATGACCATAGGTGAGGGTAGGAATGTAGATCGACCGGTAAATCGAGAGCTTTGCCTTTTGGCTCAGCTCTCTCTTCACCACGACAGACCGATGCAGAGCCCGCATCACTGCGGACGCCGCACCGATCCGCCTGTCGATCTCCCGCTCCATCCTTCCCTCACTTGTGAACAAGACCCCAAGATATGTAAACTCCTCCACTTGGGGCAGGACCCCATCGCAGGCCCGGAGAGAGCACTCCACCCTTTTCCGACTGAGGACCATGGTCTCGTATTTGGAGGTGCTGATTCTCATCCCAGCCGCTTCACACTCGGCTGCAAATCGCTCCAGTGCGAGCTGAAGATCACGGCCCGATGAAGCCAACAGAACCACGTCATCCACAAAGAGCAGAGACCCAATCCTGAGGCCACCGAACCGGATCCCCTCCACACCTCGGCTGCGCCTAGAAATTCTGTCCATAAAAGTTATGAACAGAATCGGTGACAAAGGACAGCCTTGGCGGAGTCCAACCCGCACTGGAAACGATTCTGATTTACTGCCGGCAATGCGGACCAAGCTCTGACACTGGTCGTACAGGGACCGGACAGCTCTTACAAGCGAGTCCGGCACTCCATACTCCCGGAGTACCCCCCACAGGAGTCCCCGGGGAACACGGTCAAATGCCTTCTCCAAATCCACAAAACACATGTAGATTGGTTGGGCAAACTCCCATGCCCCCTCAAAGACCCCAAAGAGGGTGTATACAGCTGGTCCACTGTTCCACGACGGGGACGAAAACCACACTGCTCCTCCTCAATTCGAGGTTCGACTATCTGACGGACCCTCCTCTCAAGCACCCCTGAATAGACCTTACCGGGAAGGCTGAGGAGTGTGATCCCCCTGTAGTTGGAGCACACCCTCCGGTCCCCCTTTTTGAAGAGGGGGACCACCACCCCAGTCTGCCAGTCCAGGGGGACTGTCCCCGATGTCCACGCGATGCTGCAGAGGCGTGTCAACCAAGACAGCCCTATGGCATCCAGAGCCTTAAGGAACTCTGGGCGGACCTCATCCACCCCCGGGGCCTTGCCACCAAGGAGATTTTTAACCACCTCAGCGACCTCAGCCCCAGAGATAGGCGAGCCAGCACCAGCTTCCCCAGACTCTGCTTCCTCATCAGAAGACGTGTTGGTGGGATTGAGGAGGTCTTCGAAGTATTCCCTCCACCACCTCACAACGTCTCGAGTCGAGGTCAGTAGCCCCCCATCCCCACTGTACACAGTGTTGACGGAGCACTGCTTTCCCCTCCTGAGCCGCCGGATGGTAGACCAGAATCTCCTCGAAGCCGTCCGGAAGTCATTCTCCATGGCCTCTCCAAACTCCTCCCACGCCCGAGCTTTTGCCTTAGCGACCGCCGAAGCCGTGCTCCACTTAGCCCGCCGATACCCATCAGCTGCCTCTGGAGTCCCACAGGCCAAAAAGGCCCGATAGGACTCCTTCTTCAGCTTGACGGCATCCCTTACTGCCGGTGTCCACCAACGAGTTCGGGGGTTACCGCCACGACAGGCACCGCCGACCTTACGGCCACAGCTGCGGCTGGCTGCCTCGACAATAGAGGCACGGAACACAGCCCACTCAGACTCAATGTCCCCCGCCTCACCCGGAACTTGGTTGAAGCTCTGCCGGAGATGGGAGTTGAAACTCTTTCTGACAGGGGACTCTGCCAGACGTTCCCAGCAGACCCTCACAACACGCTTGGGCCTGCCAGGCCTGACCGGCATCCTCCCCCACCATCTGAGCCAACTCACCACCAGGTGGTGATCAGTTGACAGCTCCGCCCCTCTCTTCACCCGAGTGTCCAGGACATGCGGCCGCAAGTCCGACGACACGACTACAAAGTCGATCATCGAACTGCGGCCTAGAGTGTCCTGGTGCCAAGTGCACATGTGGACACATGTGGTGTTCATTATAGACAATCCATGACGAGCACAGAAGTCCAACAACAAAACACCACTCGGATTCAGATCAGGGGGGCCGTTCTTCCCAATCACACCCCTCCAGGTCTCACTGTCATTGCCCACGTGAGCATTGAAGTCCCCCAGCAGAACGAGGGAGTCCCCAGAAGGAGTGTTCTCCAACACCCCCCCCCAAGGACTCCAAAAAGGGTGGGTACTCTGAACTGCTATTTGGTGCATAGGCACAAACAACAGTCAGGACCCGTCCCCCCACCCGAAGGCGGAGGGAGGCTACCCTTTCGTCCACAGGGGTAAACCCCAACGTACAGGTGCCAAGTTGGGGGGCAATGAGCAGGCCTACACCTGCTCGGCGCCTCTCACCGGGAGCAACTCCAGAATGGAAGAGGGTCCAGCCCCTCTCGAGGGCAGTTGTTCCAGAGCCCAAGCCATGCGTCGAGGTGAGTCCAACTATATCTAGCCGGAACCGCTCAACCTCGCGCACCAGCTCAGGCTCCTTCCCCGCCAGAGAGGTGACATTCCACGTCCCTAGAGCAGAGGATCAGACCGCCAGGGTCCCCGCCTCTGGCAGCTGCCCAGCTCACAATGCACCCGACCCCTATGGCCCCTCCCGTAGGTGGTGAGCCCACGGGAGGAGAGGCCCATGTCTCCCTTTCTGGCTGAGCCCGACCGGGCCCCATGGGCAAAGGCCCGGCCACCAGGCGCTCGCCTCCGTGCCCCACCTCCAGGCCTGGCTCCAGCGGGCGGCCCCTGTGACCCACGTCCGGGCAAGGGAAACCTTGGTCCTTGTTTTTTCATAATCATAAGGGTTCTGTGAGCCACACTTCGTCTGGTCCCTCCCCTAGACACATGGTTTGCCATGGGTGACCCTACCAGGGGCATACGCCCCCGACAACATAGCTGCCAGGATCGTCAGGACACACAAACTCCTCCACCACGATAAGGTGGTGGCTCATGGAGGAGACATGCAGCAGTGTGCATCTTAATGCTGTCCTCTGTTCTATTTTGTTAGTTTTGTTTTGTATGTATTGTTTTCAACCATTTTAATGTTTTTGTACAGTCTACTTGGGTGTTTTGAAAGGCACTTTTAAAATAAAATGTATTATTATTATTCACAGGTTTGTTTTGCAGGATTATTAGCTTTGACATTAGCACAGCTAATGCTAAGACTGTTGAAGAAGTTTACTTTAGAAGTTTGAGTATCACATCACCAAGTACATACGTACTCCGTTAGAAATCCAATAATGGATGGAAAATGTAGACCAGGGATTTTCATACAACATATCAGAAGTTCATATAGATGTCTCAGATCTGATTATTACAATAGTCTGATTTCTCCCAGTTACTGAATTTTGATGGTCACATATCTTGAAGCTGTTCTTGTCCACTGAAATGCTGAAAACCACAAACTGCAATCAATTCAATGTCCAGATTCTTAGATGTAAATTCAAAAGATCTTGGAAGATCTAATTCAGACACCCTGCAGCTTTTCACGTGAAGCTTTCCCCAAAAACTGTTCAAATCTCTATTTCATTATTTAATAAAAGAACCCTACTTTGTAGAACCCAATTAGATCTCACTAAATAAAAATAAGTAACACCAGTTCCAAATGTTTAAATGTCTGCAGGAACAAACTTTACAGTAATCAGTCTTCTTTTTAAGCTCCATCAGCGTTCCCTTCTGATGAGACATCTCTCAGGAAGATGAAGATCAGTGAAAATCAAACAGCACAGTCTCCTTTAAGAGAGTTGGAAAGAGACTCTCTCAACGTCTACACACCAATATCTTTTGATTTGTTAAAATTGTTTTCACCTGTGTTCGTCTCTGATCACAGAACCAAACCTGCTCTGCAACAAATTGGGGCAGCAAAAGTAAGACAAGTATTTCTCTGTTACATTCTGTCCTATAAACCAGCAGCAGTATATTTCTCCACATCCTGCTATATATGTACTTACAGAGCTTTGCTGGAGGCTTTGACCACTGGCAGCAGCCTCAGAAGAACCTCCTCTGAAGGAGAGTATTTCTGCAGGTCAAACACCTCCAGATCTTTTTCTGATGACAGTAAAATGAAGACCAGAGCTGACCACTGAGCAGGAGAAGAGTTTATCTGTGGAGAGACGTCCTGATCTCAGGAACTGATGGATCTCCTCCTCTAGAGAACGATCATTCAGTTCATTCAGACAGTGGAACAGATTGATGTTTCTCTCTGCAGACACATTCTTACTGATCTTCTTCTTGATGTACTGGACTGTTTCCTGATTGGTCTGTGAGCTACTTCCTGTCTGTGTCATCAGGCCTCGTAGGAGACTCTGAATGGTCTGCAGTGAAAGACCCAGGAGGAAGCGGAGGAACAAGTCCAGGTGTCCATTTGGACTCTGTAAGGCCTCGTCCACAGCTCTCTGATGGAGACGTATTGAATCTGGTTTCTTTAAGTTTGTGGACCTCTTAGAAAGTGTTTTGTGTTTTTTAATTAGGTTTATTCCAGACTTGATGAAGGTGAGACGGCCGTGAAGAGCAGCCAGAAACTCCTGAACACTCAGATGGACGAAGCTGAACACCTTCTCCTGGTACAGTCCTCTCTCCTCTTTAAAGATCTGTGTGAACACTCCTGAGTAAACTGAGGCTGCTGTGATATCAATGCCACACTCTGTCAGGTCTGATTCATAGAAGATCAGGTTTCCTTTCTGCAGCTGATCAAAAGCCAGTTTTCCCAGAGACTCAATCATCTTCCTGCTCTCTGGACTCCAGTGTGGATCTGTCTCAGCTCCTCCATGATACTTGACCTTCTTGACTTTGGTCTGGACCACCAGGAAGTGGATGTACATCTCAGTCAGGGTCTTGGGCAGCTCTCCTCCCTCTCTGGTTTCCAGCACATCCTCCAGAACTGTAGCAGTGATCCAGCAGAAGACTGGGATGTGGCACATGATGTGGAGGCTTCGTGATGTCTTCATGTGGGAGATGATCCTGCTGGCCTGCTCCTCATCTCTGAACCTCTTCCTGAAGTACTCCTCCTTCTGTGGGTCAGTGAACCCTCTGACCTCTGTCACTATGCCATCACAGTCAGGAGGGATCTGATTGGCTGCTGCAGGTCGTGTGGTTATCCAGAGGCGAGCAGAGGGAAGCAGTTTCCCCCTGATGAGGTTAGTCAGCAGCACATCCACTGAGGTGGACTCTGTAACATCAGTCAGGGTCTCATTGTTGTGGAAGTCCAGAGGAAGTCGACTCTCATCCAGACCGTCCAAGATGAAGACAACCTGGAACTCTTCAAAGCTGCAGATTCCTGCTTCTTTGGCGTGTCACGTGCCGGATTGCTTCAAAAATTCCACTATAGTTCCTGTCCCCAAGAAGCCAAGGATCACTGGACTTAATGACTACAGACCTGTGGCACTGACCTCTGTGGTCATGAAGTCATTTGAGCGCCTGGTTCTGTCCCACCTCAAATCCCTCACGGCCCCCCTCCTGGATCCCCTGCAGTTCGCCTACAGAGCCAACAGGTCTGTAGACGACGCCATCAACATAGCCCTGCACTTCATCCTGCAGCATCTGGACTGACCGGGAACCTACGCCAGGATCCTGTTCGTGGACTTTAGCTCTGCCTTCAATACCATCCTCCCAGACCTCCTCCAAAACAAGCTGTCCCGGATGAACGTGCCTGATCCCATCTGCAGGTGGATCACTGACTTCCTGACGGACAGGAGGCAGCACGTGAGGCTGGGGAAGAACATCTCGGCCTCCCGGACCATCAGCACTGGCACCCCCCAAGGCTGTGTACTTTCTCCTATGCTCTTCTCCCTGTACACCAACTGCTGCACCTCGAGCCACCAGTCTGTCAAACTTATTAAGTTTGCGGACGACACCACCGTTATTGGACTCATCTCTGACGGGGATGAGTCTGCCTACAGGATGGAGGTTGAACGTCTGGTGTCCTGGTGCAGCCACAACAACCTGGAGCTGAACGCCCAGAAGACAGTGGAGATTATTGTGAACTTTAGGAAGCACACAGCCCCACTCCCCTCCATCATCCTGACTGACATCCCCATCACCACTGTGGACTCATTCCGCTTCCTGGGTACCACCATCACCCAGGACCTCAAGTGGGAGCCCACCATCACCTCTGTCATCAAGAAGGCCCAGCAGAGGATGTACTTCCTGAGGCAGTTGAAGAAATTCAACCTGCCAACAAAGACAATGGTGCAGTTCTACACAGCCATCATCGAGTCCATCCTCACTTCTTCCATCACCGTGTGGTACGCTGGAGCCACCACAAGGGACGTACAGAGGCTACAGCGTATCGTGCGCTCTGCTGAGAAGGTGATCGGCTGTACTCTCCCATCTCTCCAGAACCTGTACGCCTCCAGGACACTGGGCCGTGTGGGCCGGATCGCAGCCGACCCTTCTCATCCTGGTCATGGGCTTTTTGAGCCACTCCCCTCAGGCAGGAGGCTAAGGTCCATCCGGACCAGAACCTCTCGCCACAAGAAGAGTTTCTACCCCTCTGCTGTTGGACTCATGAACAAGAACTCTAGGCCATAAACGCTCTGTCTCAGTCACAGGACCTGTGCTCATGCAAAAAGAGACAAACATACTAAAGTTACTTTACTGTCACTTTAGCATACTCCCTTCTGGATTATGCTCTAACTCCATACCCATCCTGTATATTTTGTAATTTTGTGTTAAAGTGTAGAGACTTTATTTTGTTTTTAAAATTTTTGTTTTAGATTTATTGCATGCTTAAACTTATATTGTTTTTATGTCTGCACCAAGTACCGCAGCATTTTCCTAATGATGTGAACCTGCTCACTCATATGGCAATAAAAAACCTTTCTGATTTCTGATTTCTGATTTCAGTAAAGAAGTGATGAACAAGTTCCACCAAGCTGAACTTTGTCTCTTTCAGCATATTCAGCTCTCTGAAAGTCAGTGGAAATGTCAACTGGATGTCCTGGTGGGCTTTGTTTTCAGCCCAGTCCAGAGTGAACTTCTGTGTTAAGACAGTTTTCCCAATGCCAGCCACTCCCTTTGTCATCACTGTTCTGATTGGTTCATCTCTTCCAGGTGGGAGTTTAAAGATGTCTTCTTGTCTGATGGTTGTTTCTGGTCTGTGTGGTTTCCTGGATGCTGTTTCAATCTGTCTGACCTCATGTTCATCATTGACCTCTGCAGTCCCTCCCTCTGTGATGTAGAGCTCTGTGTAGATCTGGTTCAGAAGGGCTGGGTTTCCTGCTTTAGCAATCCCCTCAAACACACACTGGAACTTCTTCTTCAGACCACATTTTAGTTTACGTGGACAAGCTGCATCCAGAAGTTCTGAAAGAAAAGAAGAAATAAGAAGAGTCAGTAAAGATTTGAAGCCTCTGAGGAATGAGGATGTGAATATGTGATGTTCATATGTTGAGACATCAGTAAATGTGTCATTTATCCAGCGGCTTCAATCTTTAGAGAAATCCTCTTACTGCTCTGCAGACGCTCAGCCAGCTCCTCCTGCTTCAACCTCCTCAGGAAGTCCACTGTGATCTTCACTAACGCCTCTCTGCTGCTCTTCCTCGGCTCCTCATCCTCACCCTCCAACACTGAGCATTCTGGGTAATCTAAACTGAGAAGCTTCTGGAACTTCTTCAGCTCCTTCTTCATGAAAGTGATCATGTTGTCCTCCAGCAGCTGGAAGAGAAACGATATGAAGGACACAATCAGACTGAAATCATGGAGCCAAACATCAGATCCATGTTGGACACACTGACAATCCACTGGTCTACAAAGGTCAGCATGGAGATGATGTGGACAGAAGAGATGGAAAAGTAGTTGTTGTACATGTACAGACCATAAATATGGAGTCCAGCTGTGTTTGATGCTGCTGGGCAGACTGACCACTGGGAAGCTCTGAGCTCTGCTGGTCCACTCTGTGGAGGAATCAGGAAGAATCACATCACATTCTGTCACATGGAGAAGCTGTTTCAGCTTTTAGGAAGCTGTCACCAACACCTTCATGAAGCTCTGTGCTGAGGTGCCCTGGAGCAAGGCAGCCACAGCCAGTGTGTGCTTGGATGAGACTGACTGATGTCAGATGGAGAACCATGAGAGGAACTGTTAGAGTTTTAAACCAGAAATAGTTTTGGTTTGTTTGTGAGTCGAAGAGAGTTTTAGGGAATATTCTTTCCATGTGGAACATGCAGGAATTCTGTTTCCTGGAAGGTTTGGAAGTTTTCTAAAATAAAATAAACTTCAATCTGCCTCTGATTGTTCAAGAAAAACAACTCAACATCAAATTTAAACTATTATTTTCTCCATGTTCACAGAGGAAATGGAAACAAAGGTTTTATTGGAAGCAGCAACACATTCAGCTAAAGTTGTTAAAGAGACAAAGTCAGCCAGAAAAAGAAGCTCTACACAGAGCAGCATGTTATTTCCTAACAGTGTCAGGACTGGATATCATATGTAACACACAGCATGAACAGTAAGGAGGAGCTCGTTCACACTGGAAACATGAAGCTTTCTGAATTCTTAGAGAAATCCAGCTGTCTGAGTTTGGAAAGAACTGCATCAGACTGGTCTGACTGGGTTTAGGGATCAAACTGCAGCTGTTTGCTGGTTGAACCATCTGATCCAACTCATCTTAACATTTGAGCCCATCTGAAAGTCCTGATTCTCAGAAACTGTAGAAGCAAAAAGATTCACAACACAAAGTAAAACCTGATTCTGAGAGTTCAGCTTCGACTTTTACATTTTAATACTGACAACTACTTACTGTCTTTTAGATCCACGACTTTGATGGAAATTCATGAAATCTTCCTTTGACTGGTCGCTCATCATGGACACACAGCTGGGCCCAGGTTCAGGTCTAGATCCAGGTTTTAGCCTCTTTAGTTGACAAACTACACTGGAAACAAGCAACACTGGAACATCTGATGTTTGCAGGTAAACAGTGTGTTAGAGTAAGTTGACAGTTTAAAGTTAACAGTTTAAAGTTTCTCCCTTAAGGATGGGTAATGATTTGCGGTCTCACCCACCCTGCAGAGGACAGGATGTGGTGGTCACAGCTCTGTGTGATAAGGGTCATAAAGTGTTGTATGCTGATGTGTTTCCCTGTTTGAACTTTGCTTGAACTTTGTTTGCTCTACTGAAGTGTGATAGCTGCTCAATAAAGAGGCTGCGCTGGGGTTGAGACTTCGGAGTTGACACCAGACACTCTCTGAGTGCTGAACCACCGTCTCTCCCCATCGCGATGAAGCTGACTTCACTCTGAGTTCTTTGTGTCTTATTTTATGATAGAAAAATACCCATCATTTTTGGTGCCGAAACCCGGGATTCCAACATACCCATTCGTTGACAGGAGGAGGCCTGAACACCGAAACCCGCGCGGGCAGCCATCATCAGGACGGCTGAGAGGAAAGACCTGACGACTGAATTGTCTAACAGGCCAGTGATTTACTTCATGCTCATCCTGCCAGCGGTGGATTGACGGGATCCGTGACTGAGGAGGACACCCAACCCGGAGTGAGTATAAGCAAGAGAGTGACGCTAGGGAAAGAAATAACAGACGCCAGGTTAGACCTGGGAGCAGTCGTTGTTATAACACGCCAGATTAAATCTGGGGCAGTGTTGGTAAAACACGCCAAGTGGTTCCTGGGAGCAGTGCTATAGACGCCAAGTTTTTTCTTGGGAGCAGTCACTTAGTGCGCCAGACTAAGTCTGGGAGCAGCACTATAGAACACGCCAGAAATTTCTGGGAGCAGTGTAAAAACGCACGCCAGAGAACCCTTGGGAGCAGTGTTAAAGGTAAAGCGTCTGAAAGAAGGCACAGGGACAGGGCCTAGGCAGAAGTGTGTGTGAGTGAGTGACTGTTAGAGTGAGCGCTCGAAGTAGATTTAACTGAAGCATCGCACTGGTGGAAACCTGACGGTGATAACACAAGCCAGTGGTCTGGTGAAGTAGGTCAATTTACCTCTCGAGATTAAGGTCATAATTTCATAACACAACGCAGACCCAATATGGGAAACAGTGAATCTTCAGTCGCCTTAGAGGGCGATGTGAAATACATGAATCAGAGGAATCCGGATAACGTCAAGTTTCTGGAAAAATGGGTCCCTAAATATGGGGTGACAGGGAAGTTGAAGGTAGATGAGTGGCAGACAGTTGCAGATAAGCTGGAAGCAAGTGTAAGTGGTGAGACTGGTAAGAAGGCAGATAAGAAAAAGAAGGAGCTGGAGTGTGCGCACAGGTGGTTAGAGGAGTCTAAGATTCGCAGGGATAATATTAGAAAGTCTAAAGAAAGAAAGAAGGGCGAAGAGGCTGCTATGGCAGCTTTTGTAAGACCTGGTGATAACGAGACCGGTCCCATCTACCCAAGGAGACGGGACCAACCTGTTCAGCCCGCACCAGGCCCCTCGGGTGGAGCTGCTTCGGCCACCCAGGGTACTCCCAGAAGAGGCAGACTACCACCTACTCTGACCCCGACCTCGTCCCCGCTTGCATCTCTTACTGCTCCACCAGTAACAGATTCACCTAAACCAGGCCCGACAGCCCCGTTATGTCCATTGCTGCCACCTGCATATGACTTAAGACCATCAGATAGTGTGCGCCCACCAGCCAGATACACAGAGACTTTCCCCATGATTCAGGTTGCTAATCCTAACCCTGAGGCAGCTCACAGACACATGTATGTGTTCAGACCATGGACTCTTGAGGAAGCTGCCAAAGCAGTAGCAGGTGTGACTCCTCCTCGTGAGAATCCTGATGACTGGGTCCAGGACATAACTGACATTATACATTCCTACAGACTGGATGCTCACGAGGCAGGAGAAGCTATGATGTCCTCTTTGGGGAAAGACTGGGGCAGAGTGAGAGGAGATTATACAGGCAGAGATGCGGTAGGAGCAGTTAGCCCCTACCCAGCAGATGGTGACATAACTGGAGCCTATAAAACTCAGCTAGATGCACTTTTTGACCGTGTGCGTGTTGCCTTTAAGAAAATGGCTAATTACAGCCACCTTGCAGCTGTAAAACAGAAGCCAAATGAAGAAGTGGATGATTTCCGCATACGGTTTGAGAAAGAATTTAAAATACACAGTGGCATTCCCTATGATACTGATGAAAAAGACCCGTATCAGCAACAGCTTAAAACAGCCCTGTTAGACAAGATGATGTATCAACAGGAAACAGGTTTGCAGATGCAGCCGCGAAGCAAGCAGCAGCAGGGCAATTTGGGGTCAATGATCTCTACTCTGCTGAGCAGCAGGGGGTCTTTATTGACCACACGGTGCTGGGCGACATGCAGGAAGCAGCATCTAAGACAGAGAAACAACTCTGGCTTACTAAAGGAGCAGCTACAAGTCAGAGAACAGGACTTTATGAACTTAATGGTAAACCTGTTCTCCCAAAATCTTTATTTAAAGCTGCAGCATTGGTGACACATTGGTGACACATGGTGTATGTCATGTGTCAACAGGGGGGATGAGTGACATTATAGAGAAGCAGTTCACAGCCTTTGGATTAAAATCTTACTTAAAAAACTTTTGTAAATCCTGCGTGATCTGTATTAGACATAACCCACAAGGCAACATGAGACCACAGAGGGGCAGGTTCCCTGAACCAAAATATCCTTTTCAGACACTCCACATGGACTTTATTGAACTAAACCAGAGCGGACCACATGAATACTGTCTGGTAATGATTGATGCTTATTCAAAATGGGTTGAAATAGTCCCAGCTAAACATGCTGATGCACTGACTGTGGCAAAAGCAATTTGTAAACACATTATACCTAACCATGGTATTCCAGAAATAATCTATAGTGACAATGGACCACACTTTGTGAACAAACTAATCTCAGACATGGCAGAACACCTCAAAATGACTTTGAAAAACCACTGTGCATACCATCCTCAAAGTGCCGGATTAATAGAACTGACAAACGGGACAGTAAAATCCAGACTGAAAAAGTGCATGGAAGAAACTAAAAGGCCCTGGCCAGAATGTTTGGATTTAGTAAAGCTATACATGAGAATAACCCCTTCTGACAAAGGATTAACTCCTTTTGAGATCATTCATGGCAGACCTTACAGACTACACAGCAAATCTGCCAGTGTTAATTTTCCAGTGTTATTTGTATTTAACGACATTCAGATTTAATATAACACTTAACTCTACAAGACTAACACCTGCAGAGTTAGAGTTAGTGTATATTTAGGTAGTTTCACGCGGAGTATCACTATTGAGTGTTCAACTTGACCGCGCCTTTCAGTTCCGGTGAAGAAGCGTCTCAAAGTGCGCGGTCGCCATTTTTCCATGTCGCAACGGTAAGTTTTACTCGGTCAAATTCCTAGTTTAAGGTCGATATTAACATAATTGTTAGCAGAAAGATTAAAGTGGCTTGCATTTGCTGGATTGCGCATTAAGTCTACTGGATAAATTCATTTTGGGCAGTATTATTGTCGAAGTTACCGGTTGCTAGCAAGAACTTCAGCATGTGGCTAATTTAATGTGCCCTGGTTGCAAAATAAAAACTGCAACCGGTTTTAAAAATGTTATTTTATTCTTTTCAATTGCAACTGTTATAATCCATTTAACAACTGCAGGGTGGACTGACTCCTGCAACAGAGAGCAGACAAGGAGAGAAACCAGAAGACAGAGGAAGAGAAAGGTGAGTTGTTTTTTGTGATTGCTTTGTAATGGCTGTCAATCTCCTTATAAGATGTTAGCGATATAACTATTCACAACATGTCTGTAGGCGGGTGGCCTTATTCTAACGTCTAACGTCATTAGCCACGGTAGCAGTTAGCTCTTCATTGACCCTGCATAACGATGTAAGCTAACCGCGGTGGATCCCGTGGGTGGGTCAGGTTTGTTTACTTTTGGCCTTCGAACGCGGTAGTTGGTGTTTTGCATTGTCCTCATAAAATGCTAGTGTGTAAACTGTGTTATGTGGCGTAGTACAGCATATTTTTACATAGCTACTCCGGATGACATGTGGAGCTAATGTCTACAGATAAAAGACAGTGCAAAGGGTCACGTTTGTGAATAATGAACAGACCAGACTGTAGAGAACTCTGTGCATCACTCACGTTAATTCTTACAGTACACGGTTTTCACACAGTTTATGCTTCAGATTTGCATTTGACACATAGCAGTTCCGAACAGCAACAAGTCTTGTCACATTACTGTTATTTTCTGCTCTTGTGTTTTACAGGAAATTAACATCAATAACAATGTATATGCTTATAACATCATTATTTAGTATGTATATTGTTTGGTTTTATACAATTTATATGTAATACATACACAGTTTATATTCTTGTCATTGAAGGGAGTGATGCTGGTTCCTGTAGAGTATAAGGTAGTGAGTAAATGGGTCAAGGTCCCAAAGAGAGAAGATGTCTACAGTTACCAGGAATTTGTAGAAGGAGGTAATGTGATGGCAGTGGTAAAAAATAATTATGCATTTTAGCATTGTTGTACTTTGTGGTTTCTATTCTAAGTATAATTTCATATTAATACTGTTTAGTATGAAACATTAACTGTTTGGTACAACAATATCTGAGCACTTGTTTTTATTTCTCTGTTTATTGTATTTTGACTTCATAACCCTCTATGATGTAATCTATATTTTCTCTGTTAGTGCTGGTGAAATTCAATTTGCCAGATTTTACATCTTTGATGCTGAAAGATTCTGCAGGAGTGGAAGTGGATGCAGACATATTTGATGAACTTTTGAAGTCATCAGAGGTGTCTTTTAAAGCCTTCACTGAAGGGTCTCATGGTAAGAAATGAATTGGATAATGTAACTATGTATTGCCTCTGAAACTTTAAACTTATGTTTACAACACATGGCTGTTTTTGTGTTTTTAGATGACAGTGCTGAGAATTTGTCTTCAGAAGCCTCATTCTCAGAGTGGTCTCCATCACGTACATCTGAGGCATCATCATCATCATCGGGTTCAGATGCAACAATAATATTGGAATCCACCAAAGCTCGCAAAAGACAGCTGATTGAAGGGCCCCCTGACAGCACAATAGCAAGAGATGTAAGCTATATGTTTTTGTTGTTTTGTTAACTAAGCTTGTCTGTTTTATGCAGTTATTATTAAATGAACAAAGCTAATGTTTACTGTTATTTTCTTTTGAATGTGCCTTATATGAAAACATGCAATTGTTATTTCAGACCGTCATGGTAGCCCTGCATTCAAAGCCAGATGGTAATGAAATATTCAAAGAATATGAGAAAAAAACAGTCTTTCTGATGGTACAAGAAGAAAGATGGTGAACATACTCGTGGCAGACATGGTAGAGACTCATGGGTAAGTGAATATGCACTTGCAGACATTTTTGTCAAAACATTTTTCATTTTCTATGTTTACAGTTCAATATAATTATAATATTCAGTTTAAATGGTTTTGACTAAAATTACCAAAACAATTTTAGTCAACATAGATAAGTAATAGATGTAAATGTTTTGGGCTAAAATATCTTTCCAGTGATGCATCTGTCTCTTAATAGGAGGATCCCCCCAGTAAATGTGCGCATAACATATGCACTAGGCATTACAACTGTGTTCCCCAACTTAAAGGACCCAGATTCAAAGAATGGTTATGTAAGTATTCACATTAAAACACACATATGCTCTTATTTCTTTCTAAACATGCTATTTCTCTCCACAGTATTAATAATGTTATGTTTGTTTGTTAGAGGACTTGTAGGGAGTGTATTTGTATTGAAGTGTATTAAGACATGTAGATTTCCATACGCGCACAAAACATATTCCAAATATTATACTGAGATGGTTGATAATCTTTATATTTTGTGCTATAGTATACAGTTGAGCTGCTAATACTGCTGTCGTGTTTAATTGAACATGGCTTCACAGGTTTTATCTGTATAGAATTGACCTTTTTTTATTTAATAGGAACATTTTTATGACCACCAAAGTGGGTCTGGCTACCTGGCATGGAGGTTGAAAACTGTCCAGCGCAAGTCTGCTGGAGAGATAAAGAAATACAAGTCATCTATTCAACAAGGTCCCAAGACTCCTCGCAACATACGTTCAGTTGTGAAGCAGTTATCTGGTGATGAATGCAAGCAGGCAATGTCAGTGATGAGACACTCAGCTGACAAGAAGCTTGTCAAAGAAAAAATGATGGCAACATTTTAGCACAGACAAAAGGTGGTTCAAGATCCTGCTACAACCTCTGCTGTCCTGGACCATTTTCCAAGATTTCTAGATACCCCTGGCTTGGTATGACAAAGAATATGTTTTTATTAGTTTATGCTGTAATATTTTTCTTGCAATGCTATTTTTTGTTGATGTTTTTTTAGATTGATCAAGATTTTACAATGCTCTTTGGCGAAGAAGTATCAGGTAAATTCCTGGCAAGATGGCCAACATTCTTCAAACCGAGGATCATTGCAGATTGCAAAAATCTACCTGAATGTGCTCATGTCAGTGAGCTACTTGTGTCTGCACAGCAGGAGTCTGATGATTGTGGTAAGTGTAAAGCAAATGTCTTATAGGAGCAATAACAACTGTATTTCCTGTAACTATATTTTGTCATAATTGTCATAACTACAACATGGAAATCAACTATTGCGCTAACAAAAGTAATTGCTCTTTTGCCAATTCTCATTCTCTAGTTTGGGACTCTGAGGTTGCTGCCGTCCTGTTGCTTATTCATCTGTTACCTCCAACATCCAAGGGTAGGAAAGTTTAAAAAATCAGCACATCTGATGCTGCTGACCAGCTGGTGAAGTTTATTAAGGTATGCTACCAGTTATTTGTTGTATCAGGTACCTCTTAATTCTTGGGTGCTCACTGTACACCAAATTCCAAATTTCTTTTTGATATATTCAATATCTCTGTCTCTCAGGTGGGGCGAAGCATGGATGCCTTCCTCAGAGAAACCGGACCTGTTCAGCCATTTCTTCTGTGTGTTGGAGAAAGAAAGACCAGCATTCAAAATTTCTACATTGTCCTGGACCAAAAGGTCATTCCCTGTTCAACGCAGACCGGAGTTGGTGCCTTTGATGAGCTGTTCAAGGCCCATTTTGCTTTTGCTGTGTCCTAAGATGAGGTGTTGTACAACTTCTACACATTCATCCAGACCACTGTGTATGGCATAGATGTTGGCAGTACGAAGGAGAGTCCTCGAGTCAAAGAAATCAGAGCACCAATTCTTCATACTGCAGTTTGAAGAACACATCTTTGCCGGGGAATATGTTCATGTGTTACATTTGCAAGGTACACCATACAAGTTCTTCACTGTTATTTAGACATTTAAAGTTTCAGCATGGTTTGTACCCAGGAAGGTCTTTGCGTTTGAATTGTGGAGAGCCTGGATGTTCTTTTGTGTTTTGCACATATTCTGGTTACAAGCGGCACTTATCTCGAGCACATGGAAACAGTGTTGATCCAGATATTTTCGACAGCTTGGAGCCTGTCGCTAATGTTGGAGCCTCAGTATCCCAGCCCATAAATGTGGATCCTCCTGTGACCGTCACAACTCACATTCCAATTGAAAAAAGGCAAATACAAGACATGTGCAGCTCTATTATTGCTCAGGTGCAGGCCTCAGGAGTTCCAGAGAGTACTGTCCAATCTTTAGTTGGTTCAATGGAGGAACTGGTCAATGACATTCATGCACACGCAAAAGAAGCTGTTGTTGAATGTCTGTCATCTGATGCATCCAGAGAAACGTTAGAGAAAGTCCAAGATTGTTTTGATCAACTCCAAAATCCATTCTCATGTTTAAACACAGAATCTAAAAGGATGAGACATTTTGAGAAAAAATGGAAAATAGTTGAACCTGTAGAGCATATTCTTGGTGTTCGCTTTGACATACGTAGAGACAAAACAACAGGCACATACAGGCAAATTCCTGTCAATGATAAGTTCATGTATGTACCCATTATGGGGTCTCTTTCATCCATGTTTAGTAATAGTGAACTGTGCAACAGTTTTAAAACTGCAAAACCACACCAGGATGGGATCTATACGGATGTTAATGATGGTTCTTACTTCAAGAATCACATTTTATTTTCACAGCAAGAATATGCTCTTCAGATCCAGCTATACTATGATGATTTTGAAACTGCCAACCCTTTAGGCTCAAAAAGAGGTATACACAAACTTGGATGTATTTATTTTGTTTTGAGAAATTTGCCACCAAAGCTGAATTCTGTGTTGATGAACATTCATCTTGTTGCCCTCTTTCATGCAGATGACCTAAAAAAATATGGATTTGATCCTATTCTGAAGCCACTTCTTGATGATCTAAAGATATTAGAGACAGAAGGAATGCAGCTGCCGTTTTCAGCTTCACCTGTGAAAGGCTCAATATTTCAGGTTACTGGTGACAACTTAGCTTTACATGGTCTCTTTGGGTTTGTTGAATCATTTAGTGCTAATTATTGCTGTCGCTTTTGTTTAACTGATAAAACACAGTTACAGTCTGTTTTTAGTGAGGATCATCAAGGCTTAACTTTACGTTCAAAAGATCTTCATTCACAACATTGCAGTGCCATTCAAGAAAATCCTTCTCTGCCCTCAGTATTTGGAGTCAAAAGAACTTGTGTGCTCAATTCCCTTCAGCTGTACCATACTTCAAACAATTTTGCTGTTGACATCATGCATGATCTGTTGGAAGGAGTGGTGCAGTATGAGTTATAACTTTTGTTTCAGTACTTGATTAAGAACTTCATATCCTCAAATTCATTGTTGGAGAGAATTATGAGCTTTAATTATGGGTTCACCCAGAGAAAAAACAGACCATGTGTGTTAAAATTAGATGACAATAGCAAAGATCTTGGTCTTAATGCTATTCAGTGTTGGTGCCTTTTACGAAACACCCCATTAATGTTTGGAGACATAGTTAGCAGGGACGACGACTGCTGGAACTTGTTACTTCTCCTTATACAAATTGTAAATATTGTGTTTGCACCTATTGTAACCCAGGTATGACTTGCTATTTGAAGAATCTGATTTTGGACCATCACACACTTTTTAAATCACTCTTTCCAGAACGAAATCTTATTCCAAAGCACCACCTAATGATCCATTACCCAAGTTGCATTCGGAAAATTGGGCCACTTATACACATGTGGTGCATGAGGTTTGAAGGAAAACACAATTTCTTCAAAAAGTCTGTGAAGAACTTCAAAAACATCACAAAAACTCTTGTAAAGAAACATCAGAATCAGTTGGCTTTTCATTTTGAAAACTTCTACTTTAAAAGATTACAGTTTGGCTCCATCAGTGAAGTCTTGGCCAGCAGCTTAGAGGGCAGTGAGGCACTGAATGAAATGTTTGACGCATCTTATTTTGTTTCTACAACTTCCTGGGTCAAAAGCTATGGCACAGAGTACCAGGTTGGAATGTATGTATGCACTGGTGTTGACAATGAGATGCCTTTATTCAACAGGATCACAGGTATAATTGTTAGAGATGACAATGCTTACCTTCTAACTTGTAAAGTATCTACATTGTATTTTGATGACCACCTAAATGCCTTTACTATTGAGGAAAAAACAAATGGATTCACCCTGGTCTGTGTAGATGATCTTGTGTACTACAAACCTTATGATCAGCAGTTTGCATATCACTCTGAACAAATATGCATTGTGCCATACAGTGTTTTTATTCCATGCTAAAACATGTTCTCATTTTATTGGTGTACCTGTTTTTTTAAAAATAAAAAAATATATATTTGTGTACAATTTGCACTGTTTAAAGGTTTGTAAGTAGATCGTTAAAGTGGCAAGAGGGGGATTAATTGCCTACAACATTCTACACTATCAGAGTTAATTGCATTACACCAGTTGAGTGTAATATTTTGCACTCCAGTGTAATCTGGTAGTGTTTTTGTAACACTGACACTAATGTAGAGTTTTATCAACACTCTGGATAACTCTGATTAACTCTGGAAGGGTGTTAAAAATTTTACACTTTCAAAAGTGTTGATTTAACACTAAAAAGAGTGGACACATATAAACACTTTTGTAGTGTTAGAATTAACACTCTCAGAGTTAATTTGACACTGGCGATTTTGCTGTGTACCAGTGTTTTCTAAAGACTTACAGCATGCTAATGATGAAAACACTTTAGCAGACTACATGAGGAAAGTTCTGCAGCAAAAAGATGTAATCAATGCAAGTTTATTGCCCTCCGATTGTATTCCCTTACAGGACCTTCCTGAGCTGGTGAAACCAGGAGACTGGGTCTTCATTAAAGTCATCAAGCGCAAAACCTGGTCCAGCCCACGGTGGGAGGGGCCTTACCAAGTCTACGGCCTACGGCAGTCAAGATAGCGGAAAGACCCAGCTGGATACATCTCAGTCACTGCAAACTTCTGAGTGCAAAGTAAGGCTGCTGTGAGTGGGGGAAGGAGGGCTGTGATTAAAACCCACAGCCTCTGGCTACAAATAGGGATTATCTTTTAGTGATAATTCGTATTAACGCCAGTGAAGAAACCAACGGATCCCATTTCACCTTAAGCAGCACCTTTAACTCAGAAACCAGCACAAATGGAGGATCTGCAGAGACGTAGACTAAGGCTTCACTGCTGCTGGACCTACGCGTGCGCTGTGACTGTAGCATGTCTCACCACCTTGTCCTTTGCATTATTCTTGCTGTGGCCAACAATCTACAGATGGTTCTACCCTGCACCGCTACCGGAAACAATGATCAAGAGGTATGTGCACCATCATGCACACCTGTGGAAAGACCATAACCCCTTGGAGCTACAGGACGTCAACCTCTGGTATGCGTATGCCAAAATGTTGGCCGCCTTGAAGAACCAGACCGACTGCTATGTTTGCTCAGTCATACCAAAGTCATCCAGCCAACCTGACCTGTATGCACGAGCCATGACCCACTGTGATGCCATATGTTTTGCTTAATGGAGATGTGGCGCAGGCAATGGCTGGCCTGCAGAATCTCAGGGACAGTATAGCTGCAGATCGTGTGCCACCCCCTGAGTGGGGTTTCTGGTCATGGCTTACTAGTGGACCATGGTGGACTGTGATATTAAGGGTGTGTGCTCCATTCCTATCAGTATTAATTCTGTTTTGCATTCTGATTTCTTGTGTGATTCCATGTCTTAAATCCATGATTTCTCGAGCAATTTCACATGCTTATGCGCAACAACTTATGTTGTCACGGGAGTATACTCCACTCCTAGTTGATGGTACAGACACAGGTCTGTAATGTTCACTGTTATGATGCCTGTATTGAAAATGTGAAGACAAGTGATACAGTCTGATGCTTTGAAAAGTGGACTTTGTTTTATATTTGCATTTCTTCACATATTTTTGATTCATGTTTTTGATTTATGTTTGGTTTATGCTTGGAATTGATAACTTTAAATGTCAAACAGGAGGGAAATGTTAGAGAAAGCAGGAGTTGACAGTTTAAAGTTTCTCCCTTAAGGATGGGTAATGATTTGCGGTCTCACCCACCCTGCAGAGGATAGGATGTGGTGGTCACAGCTCTGTGTGATAAGGGTCATAAAGTGTTGTATGCTGATGTGTTTCCCTGTTTGAACTTTGCGAGAACTTTACTTGCTCTACTGAAGTGTGATAGCTGCTCAATAAAGAGGCTGCGCTGGGGTTGAGACTTCGGAGTTGACACCAGACACTCTCTGAGTGCTGAACCACTGTCTCTCCCCATCGCGATGAAGCTGACTTCACTCTGAGTTCTATGTGACTTATTTTATGATAGAAAAATACCCATCACAGTGGAATTAAAAAGAAAGAAAAGAACTTTAACAGGATGATGTAAACAGATCTATGTGGAGAGAATGAATCATTGGAAAGTGATTGAGCTCATTTTGATGGAAAGTTCTGCTGAACTAAAATAAATAGAAAACACAGATTTCTGACTTTGGACGTGAACTTTAATGCTGTTCAATGAAGCTGTTTTCACACATGAACTGCAGCCTTGAAATGTTCCAGAAATGTTCTGGATGCAGGTGAGAAGACAAATTCCTGCAACATTCCCTCCTGATTTCTTGCAGAGATTCTGCAGCCAGCTGTCTGGTCAGAGATCCAGAAACCAGGAGCTGCAGCTGCTTATTGGAGGTGGAACCATGGAGGAGGAAAGTTAGGACTTCATCTCAGAAGCAGTTCACTCTGTTAGAAGTCATAGATGTTAGAAGCTCCAACAGAGTCTTACTGATGTCCCAGAATATTCCAGAAAAGCAGCAGCAGCTCATTCAGACACCAACATGTTCTTCTTTCTTCATCCAGCCTGGTTTCATGTCCACATCTTCTCCTGAAAGCTGCAACAGATCCCAGCTGATGAAGCTGATGTGTCTCTGCTTTGATCGTTGGCTTATGGACCAGGAGGAGACGAAACTGAAAGACTTTAGTTACACAGCTGATCTGAGGAAGCTGCTCAGCTGTTTTCAGGGAAGAGAGCCACCAGATGTGTGGCAGCTTCCACAGCTAATGATCTCTGAACTGACTGGACTTTCTCCAGCTGATGAAGACCTTGGAGCTGAACTTTAATCTGCTGCATCACAGACAGCTGCAGCTGCAAAGACTGTGTGAAGAAAGTGTGTCAGCTCCACGTTCCATGTGATCAGTGGACTTCAGAGGAGACGGACTCGTATGTAACATCCAGTATGACCAGTAAGGAGGAGGCTCCCTCACACACTGGAAACATGAAGCTTTGAAACACAGCTGAGTTTGAAAGAACTGAACCAGATGAATTCAGACTGATGTGACTGGATTTAGGATCAAACTGCAGCTGTTTGTGCTTCTAGAGTTATTGGAGGATGCAGGATGTTCAGATGTGATGAATCAGATCAGATGATGCAGCAGCAAAGATTCACAGTAAAACCTGATTCTGAGAGTTCAGCTTCGACTTTTACATTTTAATACTGACAAATACTTACTGTCTGTTAGTTCCACGACTTTGATGGAAATGAACTAAACCTTGTAGCGACTGGTCGCTCTTCATGGAGACACAGCTGGGTCCAGGTCCAGATTCTAGTTCTGGTTCAGGTTCAGATTCTGGTTCTGGCAGTAATCCAGGTCCAGGTTTTGGTTCTGGTACTGGTTCAGGTCCAGGTCCAGGTCCAGGCTGGTTCCTGTGAATCCAGATGTTTGGTGATGTGAGTTGTGATCTCTGACATGAAGAAGAGTCATGGACAGTTAGAGATTGGACATCTCACCTCTGAGTGGTTTTAGAGGGAGGGACTCCCTCCTCTCTGTCCTGATCCATGATGCTGGATTCACATCAGCTCACACACACTTTCTACCTTCACCTGCAGAGGAAACACACATCATTCATCTGAACATCAACTGAAATCCTCCTTTCCATCATCTGCTGCTCCTCCTCTGATTGGCTCTGAGTTTCTGCTTCATATCAGAGTCAGATGGATGCAGTCAGACAGCAGTGAGGAAGAGGAAGCTGCCTTCAGCTGCTGGACTTCTATCAGGACACCAGATGGAGGGATGGAGCTGCAGACCAGCCTCAAAAGAGGAAACATTTCTCCTCCTTTTATTACCATGAACAGAAAGCGAAACTAAATCAGATGAAGATTTAAAACAGGAAGCAGGAAAAAAAGTTTGACATTTTCTGTCAGAAACAGAAACTAAAGGATGAAGTTAAAGAAGGAAAAATGAAGTGATTCCAGTTTGGATGGAAAGTCTGACTGAAGGAGCTGCAGAATCACACACTGTAGGTTCTGATCCGTTAACCTGCTTCCTGTCAGCCGCTCCTCATCTTCACCCAGCTCTACCTCTCCACCAAGCCGAACTCTGCCCTCCCACCATCTTCCCTCACAGATTGTCTTCAAGAGATTAAATCCTGGTTCACCTCAAATTTTCTTAAACTAAACAGCAGCAAAACAGAAATTTTACTAGTAGGCACCAAATCCACTCTCTCTAAATCTGACAGTTTCTCCATTCCCATTGATGATTCTTCCATTTCCCCCTCCCCTCAGGTAAAGAGTCTGGGTGTCATCCTTGACAGCACTGTCTTTCACATCACATATCAATAACATAACCCGGTCAGCATATTTTCACCTTCGCAATATCAACCGCCTCCGCCCCTCCCTCACCCCTCACACCGCCGCCATACTCGTTCACAGTCTTGTCACCTCCCGTCTCGACTACTGTAACTCCCTTCTGTTCGGTCTTCCCCAAAAAACTGTTCATAGACTTCAACTGGTTCAGAATGCAGCAGCCCGGGTCATCACAAGAACCGCCTCCACCCATCACATTACCCCTGTTCTGCAGCAGCTCCACTGGCTTCCCGTCACCTACCGCATCCACTACAAAATCCTGCTGTTCACTTACAAGGCCATCCATCACTTCGCTCCTCCCTACCTTTCCGATCTCCTCCATGTCTCCATACCAGTCCGTTCCCTCAGATCCTCCTCCTCCATCCACCTCATCGTCCCCCCAGCCCGCCTTGTTACCATGGGGAGCAGAGCTTTCAGCTGCTCTGCTCCTCATCTCTGGAACTCACTCCCCCTAGACCTCCATAACTCTGATTCAATACAACTGTTCAAATCCAAACTCAAAACACATCTGTTCAAACTGGCATACTCTCTGTAATATTTCACACTGCTTTTATTATTTTTTATGAATCCTTTTTAATTTATGAATGTATTTATTGATTTGTTTTATTCTTGTGTTTTATCCTGGAAGGTGACCTTGAGTGTCTAGAAAGGCGCCAACAAATAAAATGTATTATTATTATTATTATTATCATCTTCACCTCTACAGGTGGATTATCTGCTCCATCACAGCTGCTCACACTGAAGCTTTTTTCCACATTTAGGATCAATTTTCATTTCAGCTGTTTCACTGAAAATCTTCCTGCAGCAGTTTGACTCAAAGAAGGTGAAAGTGTTCAGATCAGAGCGGAGACCAGTTCTACAGAGAAGCTTTACTGGTAATCTCCTGGAAACTGGAATAAAGACAGAAATAAAATGAGGGTTTAGTGTCAAACAGCAGATGAATGTGGTTCAATCAGCGGTTCCAGCATCAAACTGCAGGTGTGACGAAGTTCAGCAGGAAAAAGTCAAATATTTCCATGGTTGAAATTACGGGGAGCTACGAGGAGCTCGGCTCCCCTGGAAAGCAGAAGACCTCTGAAAACCTTGTTGTGTGTTGCATCAAACCTCTTCTGGCCTTTATATATTTTATTTCTTTTTATCTGATCAGTTTGTTTTATTTATTTATTTACTTTGATTTATTCACTTTTACTTATTTATATGATATCATTTATCTTTATTCATTAATTATTATAAGGCCAGATGAGGGAAGGAGACCTACATAAGACCAAGAAGAAGACCAGCAAGATTCCATTAATCCCACAATTCCAATAAATAAGATAAAACTGTATATTTAAATACACAATGAAATAAAAAACGAGATTATCAAGAGGAGCTTTATACTCATAAAGCTCTTCTTGGCAAAACAAAGTTTTTCAGCACAACACAGCAGCCAGACCATCCTTCTATTACCACCATGCTGGACAAGTAAAAAAATAAAGAAGTCGGATCACAAACATTAAAATAAACACTTCATCTTTTCAAATAATGAAACATTATATAGAAATATGTAGACATGACTTACTTTCAAGGTTTCACACGTTTAGTTGCTCATTTCCGGTCACTTTGTTGCTCTTAATAAGTTTTATAATAAGTTTTATATCTTTTAAACTTCTGCTTTGTGTCTCCTCGTTCACAGCTTCCTGGTCTCAGATAGTTCTGGTCTTTGTTCCCTCATGTCCTCCTCTGTTTTTCTTTTGGACCACTTCTCCTCCGTCCTGGTTCTGGATTGTTCTGGACCCTCAGTCTGATTAATTAAACCAAATAAAAACGGGTTCAGTTTTACCTTCAGATGGAGGATTTCACGGAGAAATTCAGCTTCACCACGACGACCTGAGAGGAAGTGAAAATAAACCCAGAGATGTTTTTTGCTGAGCCAGTTAGAAATCTGACACAAGACAATTTGTGAAGTGGAACTGCTCAGAACTGCTGGAAGTTTCCACAAAGAGACAGAAACCTGATCCTGGATCTGAATCTGAAGCTCTAAAAACCTTTAGTCCTGGTTCCAGTCTCTCAGCTGGAATTCAGAACCAGTTCTTAAACTCTAGTTTTTATTTGTTTGTCATCTTTGTCCTTAAAACGAGTTTATTGTGTTAAAGAGTTAATTTCAACAACACGTTTCTACAAGTTGGAAACTTGAACTAAAGAGACTTTCAGCTTGAACTGGTCCCAGATGGAGGAGAACGGGGAGTCTAGCACCCCCTTTCCTCCATCTGGAGTTTTACATCAGATTCAATATTCAAATCTTTAAAAGCAGGTGTACGCCCCAGATGGAAGTAATTTCCCCTTTATTAACCATCACCCTCTTCCTGGAAGTTGCAGGTGAAATTGGCTTTTATCCTTCTCCCTACACACCCACATTCTACCATAAAAGGTCAATGCAAAATATTTTATCTTTATAAATAAGCCAGCTGATCTATAGCATTTAAATCTTAATCATGGCAACTGAGAAGAAAAGAATTGAGAATTGAAGAATTGAATCCATTGAGACTGAAGTTGAGGTGCTTGCTTGTGAGGTGGAAGCTCGCAGAAACATTTTATTTTGGGGTCCCAGTGGATTCACAAATGAACAAACAGCTGCAGGGATGACCGGCCAGAGCACAAGTGTACCCTGGACACATGGCGCACCTGAAAGTGGCCGGATGCTGACGGATGCCGTCCTGCAACCTAAAGAGACACAATCAGTGCAGTGAAGTAAGTCCAGGATGAACTGCAACAAATCCTTTAAATGATGTCGGGTTTTATCTGAAATCTTTAGCTAATCAAACAAACTGGATGACAGCTTCATGCAGTCTTGCTCCTCGTTAAAACTCTATGTTGGGGAAGGGGCCGTGCATCAGGGTCCTCATGGTGAGGGGGGGTCAGGTGGAGGAGGAACGCATTACTCAGTGCAACGTTGTGCAGGACACCACATGCTGTGATTATTTTGCACCTCCACTGGTTTTTTGAGAAAGGGGCCCGAGCATGGACCACATTAGTGCACCTCCTCTATGTTCTGCGGGTTTGCAAATGGAGTGAGGAGCCATCGCCGCTGGCCAATGTCACCTGCAAGTTATATTAAAATAATTCTTATCAGGTTTCAATTGTTAGTACGATGTGTATTTATTTACAAAGGAGCCAGCCATCACACACAACGTCTGCTGCAGTCTATCCTCTACACTGCTGTACATCAGGATGAAGGAGTCAGGTATTGACTCGGGGCCACCGGGCCACTACTTTACATTTTCATGGTTCACTTAGCAAATTTGTTCTCACTGAGCTGTTATAGCAATGTGAGTGTTGTCAATTACACTGATTACATTTTGGAAATTTTGCCCTTTTGATGTTGGCCTGTTCTCCCACAGTGTCAGGAAACTTATTGTATGGATTAGTCTCTTTAATAATGCCATTTAAAAACGGCTGGTTTTATTGGGCTCAGGGATGGCAGAGATAGATTCCAGACCTAAGGACAGAAGTTTGATCTTATCAAACACATATCAGCCTTCATGTCGGCTAATTCCTGCAGGAAAGAGCCGGTTGGCAGAAACCCGATAAACAGCTGCAGATGTTACAGGATTGCACGGTTCAGGCTGGTCGATCTAAGCACACAACACACAGATCTAAGAGCCCTGTTCTAAGGAAACTAAATCTGCATTTAAGCCAGTCATTAGCCAGGAAATCTTTGTGCTCTCCAAAAACTCTCCATCTTGATCCTGTCATTGGTAAAATCTTCTAGCAGTGGCAGCATATTCGTTGTGAAGCCTTACGCACGAAAGTCACAACAGTGTTTATATGTTTACTTAGTAATTACAACAATTACTACACACCTTGTCACAATTAAAGTACCAATAAGTGCCATTACTATAACATTTGAAGATGTACATATGAAGCTACTGTGCTGTAACTCTTAAAAGAGTTCTTATGGACTGTATGGCTTCATCTAGGATCACATCTATAACATTGCAGGCCTCGTGTTTATGATTACGAGGATCTACAAGTTTGACATGATGGTTAAGTGCACAACATGAATGTGGCTTAAATTCACCATCTCACATTATGTGCTGTCAGTTTCTTCCGTCTCCAAAATGTTTGTGTGCAACGTTCAGAGTTTGCGTACAGGTGCAAACATTCTCCCAACAAGTTTGTTTTTATAAATCACAACCTTTGGACAGAAAGCGACGAACACCATTTTCAAGCCCTGTTTTCTGTGTACACAATGTTTATAAATGAGGCTGCTGATCATGTTTTATTCTCTACTGGGGGAGGAAGGAAAGCTGATGGAGCTGGATGGACTGCAGCAAGTATCACTAGATAATGTTTCTTCATTTGAGCATCACCTTTGTTTCTAGCAGCCACCAGTCTTATACATTACAGTGTATCGACCATCAAAACCTCCTTCTGGTTCTATTCTATTCTACTATTCTACAGTCATTTGGCAGACGACTTACATCTAAGAACAACACAAGCAAGAATTCAGAGAGGATGGGACGTCATAACTAAGTTGTAGTTACACTGCTGTGAGTCCAGTTGGACACAGGTGCTGTCATGTAATGCTAGAGGCAGTGTTTTTTTTTCTCCTTTATAATAGTCCTTTGTTTAATTACAAGATCACAATTTCATCACACAATATCATCTTTATTCAGTGCTGAGTTGATCCAAAGAGCTGGACAAATCTTTCTAACTCATTCCGACTAGTAGAAGAGTTAAAGCCCCAGTGTGAAAGAATTACTCCCATCTAGTGGTACGCTAATATAATGCAAGCAAACGAGTAGTGTCTCTGGAACCTCACCGTTAAACACGTTATTAAAACTATGGAAGCCGCGGAGAGTCATAAATGTGAAAATGTCAACATCTTGCAAAAGTTTGAGTGTCCTGTCAGGTGATGCAGTAAAGAACGATACATAAATCTGTTTATTTTTAAATTTTTTTTAAATGCTGTTAATTTTTGTTTGAGAAAGTTAAGTTTGAGAAAAAATTAAATGAAATTAAATAGAGAAAGAAAAGAAGCAGTGGACAGAGAGGACACCTCACCGGTGTTAACGAAGCTCTTAAACAGTTGAAGTAAGTTGTGAGAAATCATGAGGAATTAAAATGGGTCCCTGTACCAGCAAAACTGAATGTATGTATGTAAAAGATCCAGATAAAGTAAAATATCTAAAGAAATGGAAAGACACATTGCTGGTAAAGGAACTATCCCATCATGCACACTGCTTACAGGAATTAAAATAAAAGCAAAAGACAATAAGAAAAAGAAGCATGAGTTAAAACAAGCAAATAAATGGCTTTAGGAGCCAGAACCAAGGAAAAAGAGGATGACTTCGGTCTTAATACAGTGTTCTATCCTCCCCCAGCAGTTTCCCAGCAACCTATACAGACAGAGGTCACAGCAGCCTAGGTTCTGCAACCTCCTCCACCTGATCCTCTTCCTCCTCAACCTCCTCCCTACAATCCGATCTATCCCCAGCTACCACCTGAATTACAAATTCCTTCATCATCCACAGCCAAACCTGAACACTTCAATCCACCTGATACAGGTGTAACAACCTGGAGAAATGTGACAGAACCAGATAAAGCCTGGAAAGAATTAGATATGAGTAGTAGGCGTGCTCTCCCCTCTTAAAGAGTGAAGGACTGAGCCAGAAACAGAAACTGAAGAATACCCAGTGATTGAAGTACCAAACCCTAGAGCAGGACAGGGTGAAGGGAATAACGTATGACTACATACAACGATGGTTTTTAGAGCATGAACAGACACATGTGGCTGAAGCTGTATCAGGACTTGAGTGACACAAAGACAACCTGAAAAAATTAATGAAGAAATGACAGACTGGTTCAATAGCTACAGATTAAACAGTTTGGAGGTTGAGAGGGGTTTAAGGAAAACTGTAGGACCCTACTGGGTACATGTAAGCAGGGATTAAAGCCCCAGAGATGGACAAAGATTTCCTGGTGTTAAAAGAAAAAACACGCTAAACCTTAGGAGTGACAAACCTCCCTGCACACATAACGACTAAATGGTCTCATTAAATAGACTCGACTATCATATAAAAGACCAAACAAACTGAGGAGGAAAGTTTTTAAGGAATACTACAGGAGACTGGAGGAAATACTTTGTACTCATAATGGTTTAATTCTGGAAGCGAATGAAGACGAATATCACCAGCAGTTAAAAATACCTTTCATGTGGGTAGTTTGTCCTCTATCAAAGGATTTGTAAAAAACACATGATAGATTTTTGCATCAGGAACAAAACAGTTTTACCTTGATCATACTAAACATGGAGAAAAGGTAATGAATGAAAGAAAAAGGAAAGTAAGAAACCCCAGGCTGTTTTTTTTTTTTTTGTAGAAGACGTTATGTATGGAGAAGCTACGAGAGGTGGAGCAAGAGGACGAGGTCGAGTCAGGTTCAGGGGCAGAGGACGAGGACAGAGAGGACGTGGTGGACGGCAAAATAGTAGGAGAGAGGCTGCCGAGGGAGACAGGTGTTACAGCTGTGGACATTTTAGACACTGGTCACAAGACTATGCTGACTCAGAAAAAGCCTGACTAAAGAGAACAAAAAGGGAAACAGGAAGTGATGCAGGTTTAGAAGATTTTAACTTAGAAGAGATGCTTTTTTCAGCAGATGAGAAACCACAAAAAAACATTGTGGGTTTCGGGCCAAATATTAACTTTACCGTGTGATTCACACAGAAAACACAGAAACACACACAATAATAAACAGAACACTTAAAGATTTGAAGTTCTCACAATATTCTGTTCTGGTCCGCTGAGCAAATGGAGACCTACACAAGGAGAAACTAACACAACCACTTAAAATAACTGACCCTAACACTGGAAAATACATGTAGATCCTGTAGTATTTTCACCCAACTGTCCCGTCAAGCTTCTGGGACGATATTTCATGTTTCATTTAAAAATAGGTGTAGTTCCAGGAACCGTAGAAATGAAAGTAGTCAGACTGGATGAAGCCCTGTTGGTCAAAGGAAGCAATGAACCACATTATTACTATAGCTTGGACCTTATTCCTGGAAAACCAAGTAGGATTCCAGAAGATTTAGAAAAAGAAAAAAAAACTAAACACATAGTAAATTCCATGTCTGTCTTTAAGTTACCTGAAGACACGCAATGCACCATCTACTTCAAACAGACCACAGGCCCTGATCCCACATATAAAAAAGAATTAGACAAACAGACGAGTTTAACGTTAACACTTAAACATCTTGTCTGGAACAGCATGGACTTGTGGTTTAACTGAAGAACAACTACAGTTATTTTACTCAGTCTACACGCCACACGTCTTCCTAGCAGCACAAAGACAATGTGGAAAATTTAGGATAAAAGGCCAGTATGTCTGAAAAAAGACGTGACTGGGAAAATAAAGATGGGACAGTACAGCCCATCCATACAGATGTACCACTAACCTTTCAACTGGTGCATCTGTAGTAGAAAAATTACAAAGAGTCTGGTTTGAGTAAAAGCATAACAAAATTTATTTTAGCAGAACAAAGTTTAAGACAAAATTACTTACAAGTATGAGAGCTGTCGACCGACTCGCATGAAGTCAGTTGAGAAACTCTGATGATAAAAGTTCAGACAACTTTTATTGTTCTCTGTCTCCTGTACTTTTTTCCATCAGAGGCCTGGGGAGAGAAGGTCAATCTGACTGTTACATCCTGTCATGCCACTCCTCCACCTGCAGTTCCCTGATCCTCCACCTGCAGTTCCCTGATCCTCCACACCTGTCCCTGATCCTCACACTCCAATCAAGTCAACCTGTCACACCTGTTTCCTACGGACTCACTAGCCCTTATATTTCCCAGCACCACACTCACTCCCTGTCAGACCTTGATGCTCTTACCCTCATGGACCCATTTCCTCTCCTGTGACGTAAGACGATTCCTGTTTATTCCCTATCCAATAAAGATATGTTAATTATCTTTTATCTATGTGAGGTCCATGCGCAACACTGACCTTGTATTAAACTCTCACAAGCAATAGAAATGGACATCTGGATATAAAATGTAAAAATCTAATTATAAGATCAAGCAATCAGTGTAAGACAAGAACGCCTACATGAATATAAATGGATTACCAATAATAAAATGGATAAAGGAAATGAGTACAAGTGTGATTACTACGAGTATATGATGAGTATATATAGGTCAAAGCAACATAATTTCATCACAACCAAACCTAATGTTTACTCAATAAGTCACGACAAAACTTCTCCATATATCTTACACAAGAAGAGGAGGAAGCCATAAGCCACCTCCCCTCTACTTTGTGGATGTAGGTCTCATGAAGGGTGTAGAGCCCCACTCTAAGAAAAGTCAGTAAAAATACGGGAGAGTGTATCGTCAATATTTGACGGAATCTTCCATAATTACCTTTTTAAAGGAGCTTGTTCTGTATTCCTCCACACTGTCTTCTTCTTGTGTGTCATTGGCGGACAACAAACAACATTTTAGTAGTGTATTATTGCCACTAACCAGTAAGGACTGTAGATCAGAACAGGTAGGCCACAAAAAATATTGGAAAAAGAAAAACAAAAACTAGAAAAATGCTGTTGTGCAATAACAGCACGTGGGAATGAGCTATGCTGAATCATGTTGGATGAGTGAAATTAAATGCACATATTCTTAGGATAGTAAAAATGGTGAAAAATGTTTAATTTTGTACAGCTGAAAACTACACTGAATAAATATATTTACATAAAGAATAGTGTAAGACGGAAAACATATGTACTCTGCAGACAGCATGTGAAACAACATTCCTGACTGACATTGAACCTGTGAGTACACACACCAGGAGCAACTTACTTCACCATCATCCTACTAGGTAGAAACCATAAAGTCTTTGACGTTGAGAAACATATACATCTTGGTATTGTTGCAGTGACACAAGTTGAGTTCAAAAGTGTGAAGGTGCTCTAAAGCAGTTTAAATGGTTTAAAATACTTTGCAGAGATAATTATTAAGCTGGAGTCAATAGTAGAAATATAGCGTTTTAATGTGCTAAAATGGTGGAATGTTCAATAAATTATTGTAAAAATAATGCTGGTAAATTCCAATATTTCACGTTTTTTCGAATTCTAACAATTTGACATTTTTTATTTTTTATTAAGCCTCAATCCTCTTTGATTCTGCAGCAAGGGAACTTTGCCAATTGCAGCAAACAGCTGAGAGGAATAAGTTAATTCAGCTTGCAGCAGTTTAAATTATATCAACAGCAATAAGTTAAGTATCAGCAGGAGAAAGTGTCTAAGTTGTTGGATTACAACCTAAATCATAAGGGTTTGTTTATACCAAAGAACATCTTGAAGAGCACACGTGCAGCCAGAAACACTGCAGCAGAATGCAGAATTACAGTTAAAGTTGTCAGTAGCGAGAGGACTATGTCTTCCTGGACACTGCTTAATGGTGCATCCTGCTGAAGAGGTTTTCAGCTCATTATGCAAAAGACTGTCCAATTGCTGGGTCGAAATGCTGCATTGTCCAATCCGCATTTTACCTGAAGGCTTTTGTCCAATCAGGGAACCCACGATTCACGCTGCATCGAGAAGGAACAAATTCGCTGCGCTTCTTGGGATTAGAGTGCCTCTAGAGGCACACTAGTTACTACAAAGACCAGCCGTGACCCACAGCCCCATCCTCCAATCACAGCAGACTCTTACAGAAGCCCCGTCCACCGCCTTCAGTTCTGGTTTCCAAAAAAAAAAAGACTGAAAGCGTTCCGTTGATCCGGATCTGGACTGGAATCCTGTTTGATATTTTCTCCTCACCAGTTAAATCCAGTATTTTAAGACATGAAGCTACAAGGCAGATCTTTAACATGAGAAGAAAAATGAAGCTGACGTCTTTAAATAATACAAGTTCAATTTCTCAAATAATGTTTCAAGAATTATTCAAATTTACTAGAAATTCATTAAAGTAAATTAGTTAAAAACACAAAAGGGTGAATGAAATGAAAGATTGTGTTTTCGTGGAGACGAACATTCAGTGTTTTATAAATAAAGTTGTAATATTTCAGGACTGTTTAAAGGAGGGATGTGTCAACACAGATACACCTGTGACACAATGAGGTGATGATGATGTAACTCATGTACCTCATATACTTCACTACCTGGACTAATAGTTGCTGCTACACACGTCTGTAACATGTTGCATCTGTATATTCCAGCATGTATGTAGTAAGTATGTTCTACTGCACATACCAGTCCAGTGGGGATGACGGGAAGGATCGCTCCCAAAGCCAACACATCATCCCGTTCATTCCCTCTCTCTCTTCTCCTCCAGACTTCAGTCGACCATCTTCACCTTCTATTTTCCTTTAGTTCTAGTAGCCGACAACACCTGTTCCAGTCTGGCTGCTTCTCTGTACATGGTTTTTATTTAATAGAGACTTTTGTTGTGTTATGTTGGTTTCTTCTAGAAGCCAGTCATGTAGCAGTGTGTCGTCATCAAGCTGCTTCTTCCTTTCAGTAACTAGTAACTGTCTGGAGTAGCTTGTTGTCGTGTCTAAGCTAGCATGTTATGCTACTTCTAGATGATGTTTGGAAAGTTTGCCACACTTTGATGGTGCCAGTAAAATTCCAGCCAGGTGTAGTTTCCGGATGTATAATCCCTAATTGTACCCTCCCAGAACACGAGGAGGGAACACGACCCCCTCCCCAACCCACCGGAGGAAGATGGTTTTATGATCCAGGTACCAGCAACGGGCAGGATTTGAACTAGACGCTGCACCACTGGCAACTTACGGTTCTCCACCAACCCCACCACGCCACCAAGGACCTTCACACTCACACTTGTTCTCGTGGTGCTTTTATCTTTTCGTTTTGGCCGTTGGACGTGAAAACTGATGTGGTGAATGAAGAGGTTGGATCCCAGGTCCTCCTGCCTCCAGAGTCTTCTCCTACCAGCCTGAGCTGTTCTTCCAGATGTGTGAAGCTTCACTCTTTACTTTAGACTGGACTCTTAGAGGAGTTAAGAAGCTTTAAATTCATGGAGTTTAAACTGGAATTCATCACCTGCAAGCTGTAAGATTTGAACCTGCAGCTTGTTGAACTTCAGCCAGGTCTCCATGCCCCTGAGCTTTCCTCTCATACAGCTGCAGCCTCTGCAGCTTTTCTAACTCATTCATTTGGCATCCAAAGGGTTAAAAAGTCTTTCCATCAGAAGGTTTGATCACAGTTCTACTGATAATCCAGCTTCACCATCAGGGTGAGCCGTTCTCCCAGACACTCTGATAAACTTGAAGTTCTTCACTCTTTATTTTTGGCTGTTGGTCTTAAAAACCAACATCAGTGTTTCTACAACATTTAGAGGATCTGAACTGGAAGCTTCTGCTTCCAGCTGCAGCTGAACATCATCCTGAGCTGCCCAGTCACAGCTTCCTCAGGGTTTCTGAGCAGGTTCCACTCTTTAACTCAGGAGCTGAATTCAGAGCTTTGATCACATCTTCAGCAAAGAGAATCTGTCCTCTTACCAGCTGAGCTGCTCCGACTTCACATTCATCCGTCTTTTCATGGATAATTAAACATGTAAATACATAAAAACATCTATAGAAGTATCAATAAATAAAAATACCACTGAAAAATGTACTTTTGTGCTCTGCTATGCATAATATCAATGCTTTAAAATTTCCAGATTCTTTAAAACCTTTTTTTCTCATTTTTTACTATCCAATGAACATTGTCACGATTTACAACTACATTTTTTTTTATTTCATTCATTTATTTTGAATGCATTTAATTGGCACGTTTGTTGATTGAATGAAATATTAATTTTCAGTATTTATAGATTTATTATAAATTAAACAGCTCTCCATACATTACAACTTCACAATGGAGCTACAAAACCACAAAACCTTTATTTACTGCTATCTGGAACTGAACAATCCAGTATTTCAGATGATGATTAAATTGTCAAGAGCTAAGAGTTTTCTTTACATTAACATACGTGTACATTTACACGTGTGTAGTAATCCTAACCACCTGAACTGACTCACCTTATAATACGTACAGAAGTCAGATTTATTAAGTAAGAAATATATAAAAGATAAAACTAGTTCTCTCCTGCCTTGGAAATGTTTTAACTCCCCTTGAGGAGCTTTATGGATATAATGTGACAGGACAGCAGAGGTGAGGACCCAAACGCAGACTGATGAGGCAGGAGACAAACCAACGCCATTATCCAGGATTTAATATCAAGGAACAAGGAAACCGATACAGACTGAACACGAAACAACAACAATGATCTGGCACCGAGTCAGAGAAACCAAGGCGTAAATAAACAGAGGACGACTAACAGGGAACAGGTGAAGTGAGGGAGCAATCAGACCAGGTGAACTAACGAGCCGCAAACAAAACACACAACACACACGGGAACGAACAAAACTGGAAACTAAAGTAAACACGACAAAACCAAGAACATCACCTATGACCACGACATATAAGGCTCCTCTGATACTTCAGTATTATTCATTTCTTTTAGTAGTTTTTGCTGAATAAAGATTTAAAAGCTGGACCTGACACAGGATATGAAAGAAAGGAGCCCTGAGAGGACTTTGTTGTAAAGAGCTGCTGTACAAATAAAGCTGGATTGAATTAAACAGAAGAGAAAAGGAAAGTAAAAAGTGGAGAGAGGACAAAGATAGAAACAACAGAAACAATAGAACAACCAGCTGCAACACCGGTAGAGAATGCTGGATGCTGTCAGCTGTTCTTCCTGACCGGCTACTTCCTCTAGGAAATTCCAGCTCCGGACCGGTCACCCCCATTAGTAGAGCTACTGCCACCTACTGGTGGAAAGCAGCGCAGCTATCCTCTCTAAACCAGCTACAGATTAACTGGAACATAAACATATGTAGACGTCCGAGTACGGATCTCACCTGGAACCACAAGGAACAGTATAGACCTGCGTCCCAATTCAGGCTCTGAACACTTTTTAGATTTTATAACAGAAAACATTTTACATATAAGATGCAAGTTAAACAGCTTCAACTGAACAAGGCCGAAGACAACAGATACAAACGTGGAGTTTTATTTATTTTATTTTACATAGAAAAATGAAATAATGTGCAGTTTCTTCAAAATATCAAGAGTTCTTGTTGCTTTCTGGTTCTTCACATTTTCAGCTGAGCTGGTTTAAGATTTCAGATCCACAATAAAAAGATTAAAAGGTTTAGATCCAGAACATTTACACTTGTGGACATGAAATCTGCCAAGAATGATTAATAGCTGAATAACAGAGTTTACATCACTGACGATCCTTTCAATATAAAATATAAGATGAAAACATTAATGTGGATGTTGATGTTTAACTGAGCCCAGACGAAGCTTTCCATGTCGGACCAGAACTGTTTGGTGGGAACACGTTGGAAAATATCTGGAAAATTGTCTCTTTGTTAGCTTTGCAGAACACACAGGCATCATCAACATTTATCTGGAATCTTTGAAGTGTTTCCTGAACAGGAAAAATCTGAAGTTAAACCTTAAAAGAAACTTCTTCCAGCTTGTTGTTAATCCAGTAATTATGAAGAAGTTTAGCAGCTTTTTCCCTGTAAAGCAGCCATGGTAGAGTCCCAGAAGAACTCTGCAGCAGCTGGAAGTGAACCGGACGCTTCATTCCTGATTTATTTGTTGTTCCAACGTTTGTCTGTGAGATCAACATCAGCCATGAAAACGTTGTTAAATTCCGTGTTAATCTCTGGGAATGACGTGTTCTTCAACATGTGACGAGCCTGCAGGAGCTGCATTTAAGACAACAGCCAACTCTTCAGCTGTTCCAGGTAAATGACTTTTTTAAGGAATTCTGAATGTCAGAAGTCCCGTTTTTATCAAACAACTGACCTACAAACAGAATTCCTTTTCCACACCATGTGGGATAAAACAGATTTATTCTGGTAAAGAAGTCCTTGTTGTTCCAGATATAACATCTACGGGGCTGAAGTTATGTTTAGAAACCAATAACCAGATAAAAGAGCTTGTTTGTGGAAGTCAGCCGGATTTAAGCATCAGAAACTTCTTACCAATGTTACTTTGTTTAAGATGTAAAAGGCAAAACTCCTGAGTTGAAACGTGGAATTAATGAAGAGGTTTAAAAAACAGTTAGACACATTTTTATGGATTTTTAATGTCATCAAATGTTGAGGACTCAAATGGCACCAATTTCATAGAATAATCCAGTTACATGCCCTCTACTGGCTGGTGGTGGAACTGCAGTTTGTTAAATACTACCCTCTTGTGGCTGATGGTGGAACTGCAGTTTATTTGTTGAGTCATTAGATGAAACAGGTGTCATTTCCACTTCATAATAAATCTATTCCACAGGTATAAAATATTTTAATATTACCTTTAATTTTAATATTACTTATAATTATTCAGACCTGGAGTCATTCTTGTACCACCCTGTCATGGACAACATGCACACAATGACCAATAATACATTAAATCATTTCTAAAAACTGTGTGTTTTTATACCAGTAAATTGTCCTTTATTAGACATTAATATTTGAAAATGTAATTCAAGTTTAAACCAACTGCACAGGTATATATGCTTCATCGGTACCACCCCTTCATAATGAAAAATGTGACAGGGTGGTAAATTTCAACATTAATTTGCTGCCAGTTCACTACATGGTAAGCTAGCTGATTCAGCATATCTGATTTCAGTCTGAAACATAATTTTTTTATATATATATATTGCTCTTATTTAAGGAAAAGAAAAATTCTTGGAATATGTGATGACTTCAAAAACCACCAAAAAAAAGTCACCGAGAGGCTGAAGTTGGGCCTTTCCTCTTTGTCCGATGTACACATTAAAAATCCGCTGAGATCCAAAATTATACATTTTATAACTTTATTGAAAAAGAATAAATTTAACTTAATACAACATGTACTAATTTAATCCAAAACAAAGAAAAAGAAAAACAATTTCATTATGAGGATTCTTACCCCCCTCCCTTCTTTCTGTTTCCCTTCAAATGACAGTTGCCAAGAATACCTGAACATAAATGTACAAATGAGCATTTCTGTCTTCAGGTGGATATTGAGAAGCTGGATTACAAACTGCCACTGTTCTTTGACGGATTATCTGAAACTGATCATCCGTTGGAGCTCTTGGCCTGTAAGGGAATCCATGAAATGCTGGAATGTGGAGGGTCCAAGATCCTTCCTGTCATTCCTCATCTGATTCAGCCCATCCGCAGTAAGTCTGAGACCTGTCACCTCTTACATTTTACCAAACACACAAAACACATTGCCTCTATCTGTTTTTTTTTTCTTTTGCATCATTTTACCTTGACTGTGTTTAGGTGTTATTTCTGTAAAAATGGCCCTGCTGTATGACAGCAGAGAGAGTTCAACAGGCTGGAGCATAACACCAGCTTGTCTGTTGTACAGTCAAGTTGATGAAAATTTATTCTTAATTTGCTGATTATTTATCTGTTTGAATGTGTTTTACTAAGCTGCAGTTAGTAGAGCTCTCACGGCCACTATGTCCTGTCTTCATAAACTTTTGCATCATTTTTGCAAACTTCCCTATAATGTATTAAATGAAAGGCCGAATATAGCTGACGCGACATACCATCTGAAATGGAATTATTTTATAAATATACCTATTCAGCAAGCCCCCTCTGTCCTCTACATGCATGTGCTGACTAAACGGTAGTTGGTAACTGTGGCAACAAACTCAGACGCCGGGCAGCAGACGCCAGATCAGAGCAGCCTGCAGGCTTATTGAACATGTAGGAAACTATCTGTGGACTTTGACTGTTTGAAACAAAATGTTGCATCATCCTCTGGACACACACAAGCTGTAAGAACTGAACTCGCCTCTGAAATGATTCTGTCACGTAACATAACTGCAGCCAACCGAGCTGCAGGTTCTGTGTCAGAGCCGGTTACAGTAGCAACACGTCACAACAAAATAGTCCACTCAGCCGCTTCTTATGAAAAACTTATGATTTCACCGTTAAAAAAACAACATTAACATGTTAATAATTTATTTAATATTTTTTCTTTCTTAATGGACCATGGTATAAGCGGGATTATGCCCTCCGAGGTGGCCATCATCATAAATTAATGGACTTCGCTGAGGCAACCGGTTCACGCCTCCGCGTCGGTGAATCCACCTTTAACTTGATGAACTGTTAAAGAAGAACACACACAGATTAAATAGAATTTCTTTCTTTCTTTTTTAATATCAAAGCATGGACATTCTCTCATCAACTTCTGTAAAAGACTAACCCACAAAATACCTCTGCTTAGTGTTTCCAACAAACATTTAAACAGCCTTTCAAATACAAAACGCAAGAAAAATCTAATGAACACTTAAATCACCAATACTTAATATACCATAATAAAGTTACCATAAGTAAAGGTTTTATGGAAAAATAACAAAACTTGTACAAATTCTATAAGAAATTAATGTGCATGACCACTTACATTTCCAATTTATTTACAATGGGTCTATGAAATGAAATAAATATGCAGAAATGTAAACATAGTGAATTAGGAAATGTATTACTGTTAACACATTTATGAAAAAATGAACTGAACATTCACAAAAACAGTTTGTCTTGCAAGACTGTAGGAAGACTGAGATTTCTTAAACTGCAGGTTATTTCCTCCTCAGCCGCCAAATGGAACAACTTTGCTTACTACCTCATTTGTAAATGCCTGTGCATGTTAGGTTGTAAGAATTTCACACAGAATTTGTTTCTCCATTTCACTTAGTGTGCAGTGTGAATCCAGGAGACCTGAAGACAAGCAGCATTCAGTCTTTGGCCACAGTTTTTAAGTAAATAGCTCCTTTTTAAACTTAATTATGCCATTCACATCTTATCTTTGTAGAAATGTACAAATAAAGAAATGAACAACCTTTAAAGGTAAAAATGTCAGATGAAACTCTCCTGCATGACAGTTTTACCTTTAACTGCCAAGGAAAATGGACGCACTGCTATCTGGAGCCATTAATGCAGTTCTATTTTACAAAATAAAGTCTAAACAGTGTGATAACAGGACTAGGCCAGGGTGGGCTATTTAAAAGAAAGCAAAGTTATGAGCTCCATCCTCTCTGCAAAGAACAAGACTTTCCGTTTAGAGAATTCTCCTTAATTGTGGGCAATCACAGCATTTCCAGAACCAAAAACCCTCCACCATGCATGACACGTTGTATGACATTAACATGTTTTCTGTGTTTCACAGAGCAAATGATAACATCCTACAGCTTAGTGAACTTAGTGAACGCTTTGAACAAGCTTCATCTAAAGCTTCCATGTAACTTAGTAAGAGAAATATATCACTTAAGAAAAACTGGTCCTTGTCATTGCTTTAGAAACCCTGGCCTGGCAACAATATGGCTACAGCCATGGCTATGAAGCAACATACTGTGTCCTAGATAATGTCCATCACCTAAACATTGCTCTCAAGGATGTCACTGAACTCAGCACGGAAGTCTGGGAAACGTTGGTAGCAGTCAGGTAGCTGCAGAAACTTTCCACAGGTGCCACCAATTGGCCGTCTAGTGAAATCAGACGTTACTATAAACTCTTTCTTTTTCCTGCTCCCCCATTTTAGGATCATATATCATCTTCTTGCAGATGTAATTTTCATTTTCTCAAACAATAAATTTGATAGAAACCATATTTTAGAAAAGCTCTAGACTTTGAATTGAATTGAATTGAATTGAATTTTTAAATTAATTTTGAATAAGCATGAAAGCAAAATAAAACAAAAGACAAAATTTAATACAACATAAAAAAGTACAATTACATATTCGAAAGGGAGTGGGAAGAAGTATAACCTATAATCTTCCACCCCTTCTCCTTAAATAATAATTAAACCTAATAACCTCCTGATTTAGACCTGCCTAGAAGATAACCTGATATGATTAGTTAAATGACAACTTAAAGACTTTCATTTTTATATACCCATACTACATACATATTCAATGTAAACATACCCTTACATACACAAGTCATAGATACCTGTATCCATGCCAAGTTAAAGTGACCAGTAAAGAATATAACACAAACACAAGATCCTCATAATAGTACTACTTAACACTTTCCTCATCCCTACCTCTGAAAAATAGTGTCCTTGTATTTCAATTTAAATTGTTTCATGGTTGGACACTGCTTCAAATCCATAGTGATCCTGTTCCATAGTCTCACCCCGATGACGGAAACATAAAAACCTTTCCTGATTGTTCGAATTAAGGGAATATTAAAATTTATCTTCCCCCTTAAATTATAGTTTCCCTCATGAACAGTAAAAAATTTCTGGATATTTCTTGGTAATAGATTATTTTTAGCTTTGAACATTATTTGGATTGTTTGATATTCCACAATATCCGTAAATTTTAGTAATTTTGATTGAATGAATAATGGGTTTGTGTGTTCCCGAAAACCAACATTATGAATTATCCGTATTGCTCTTTTTTGAATGATGGTCAGTGGCTGTAATGATGTTTTGTAGTTGTTTCCCCAAATCTCAGCATAGTATTGTAAGTATGGTAAGACGAGGGAGCAGTAAAGAGTACGGAGTGATTTCTGATCCAGGACGTTCTTAGCTTTGCTTATTATTGCAATGCTTCTTGAGACTTTCGTTTGTATGTGATTTCCAGTTAAGTTTATCATCTATGATTACTCCTAAAAATTTTATTTCATGCACGCTCTCAATTTCCACTCTGTCTATTGTTATTGATAACAGCGTATTGTTTGCATTATTACCAAACAGCATTATTTTAGTCTTACTCAGATTCAATGATAGCCTGTTTCTGTCTTATTCATGGGGTTCGCCTTTTTTTCGTGCTACTGTAAATGTGCAAAGGCTTCGCTGTGGTCACGATAGACACAACATGATATGGAAACAGTAGAAGGTACATGAACGGCTAAATGAATATGACTAATTGATCTAAGTGGTAAATCAACTAATCATTTAACTTCATGATTTACCCAAAATGGAAACAAACATTTCTACTGCTCACATCCATCTCAAATCTCTCTAATAGGAATCTGCAATTCTAAGGTTGCTTTTATTAAAAAGAGATTTCCTTCCTTAAATTCAGGAAGGAACAATTCATGAGGAAACTCTGGCAATCAAATATCACAAAGTCTGCTAATAATTATGAGGAAGTGTTTGCTTTTTATTTGTGATATCTACAGCATAAAAACTCATATTTATATATGAATGCAGTCAATCTCTGCTCAAATACTTTTCACTTCTTGGTGGATTAGTAAATTCAAAATATAAGCAGAAAAAATGTTTTTCCTTAAAGTGAAATTCAAGTAAATTTTACTTTGACTAACATATAAGTACATTTAGAAAAGTCAGCTTATAAAGTGTAAGGAAAGACTTTTTGCTCTCTGACACACTGGTTTGTCCTTTCAAGCTCTAATTTTCATCCCATGTGGAGACTTTCACTGGTATCTTCACACTATTATCATAAAATTAAAGTCTTAAATCAGGACTTTCCAAGATCAAGATATGTGGCTGAAAATAATATTTAAATAATCTCGAGATTCTTAAAAAGTATGGACTTTAAATTTGAGACGGCTAAAATAAAAATCTTAATTATTTTGGACACGCTTTCCTGAAAGAAGGTAAAATGAATATACCTGGTTAGCCAGTATACAAGGCAGTTACCAAGCTGCCATAACACACCTTCTGCTCCTCCATTAGTGCCAGAGCTTCTTCTGGTAAACCCCGACCTCCAAGAAAGTCCATCACGGAGATCCACATTTTACAAGGTCCAGTCTTGCGGCTTATGATACTATCAAAAATATCATAAACAAGTTACGTGAGGTTGACTTAAGGTAATCTTCAATAGCTGATCAAGTTAGAAACAATGGCGTGTGTTTAGCTAACGATACCTGATATAGTTCATGTCATTTCCACAGTTTAAACCTGTTCACAACGAGAAGAATCACAATAAAGAGATACGATGAGGCTTTAATAAAACTCAACCGTGACTCAGTTTCACATCAAGAAGCTGCTCACACACGTTGTATCTGGCATGTGGTCGTCCTCTGTCTTTATTTCTTTTTACTTTATTCACATTTCTACTTTATTCTCCACATTTCTACTTTATTCTCCACATTTCTATTTTATTCTCCACATTTCTACTTTATTCTCTAAGTGATGTAGGAAGAAAAAAAAATCATCCTCCACATGTTATTCTCAGTGTGGTCCTAATACTCCGTCGTTTTTTCATAGTTGTTCTCACACTTAAAACCTTCAGATGTAATTTCCCCTCAGATTATCTCTCCTTTACGGTTAAAGAACATTTTTGTATGTGGTCGGTAATGAATTATTTCTAGCTTTGTACATTATTATTGCTGTTTTAACTCCACCAAATCACTGAATTTTACTGTTTTTAACTTCCAAAGTAGCAGATGTGTGTGTTCCTATATCCGACTCTGCAGATGACCCTTATTGCTTTTTTGTTGTATATTTAACGGTTGCAGATAATCTTGTGTTTTCCCAAAGCTCAACACCATCATTTAAATATGGTACAACCAGTGAACAGTAGGGGAGAGTGGGGTAAGTAGTGCCAGTTTTTACTTAAAGTGCCTTTAAAGCAATGGGAGTACAATAATGCCTCCAACTAAAATATGTACATATAGTTTAGGATGTTGTGCATCCCTAGGAACAATCACTTTGGATCTTAAATGAACTGTTTGAGAAATACAGCTTTAGAAAAAAAGGGGTTTGGTGGCACAACTTGCCCCTGAAGCGGGTAAGTTGTGACATTAGAGAGAATAGACTGGGGAAAATTGTGCCGTTGATAATTGAAGCAAAACATTAAAGGCCACTTTTCTGTAACAAAACCTATACTGTCACATGAACACCTAACTGACTCTTACTCCTCACAGATCCAGCCTACTAGGCCTATAACTTAACATCCTACTTTACATCCTACCTATATCCTACAAAATAAAAAATCCTAAATGAGCACAAATCATCTGAATTTGAATCTCTTCACAGATTTGAGCTTCTTCTGAACATCCCACTTGTCAATGCTGCAAGGGAATGTGAACTTCTGCTCCTTCTGGCTGTACCACTAAGGTTTTGTGGTGTAGGTAGTTTCTTGAGAACATCACCTCTAGGGATGACTCCTTCATCATCCTCTCTAAATGTGAAGATGGGCTTTCCATCAACAGACCTCTTACAACTTTGCTTCAGAAACTTTGCTCTGATCTCGTCACCTTCAACGTTCTCCACCAATCCAACATGGTTATAGGATTTGGATTTTTTACCTGCAAACTTCACAATGACAGTCACCAGCAGACAGATAGGCTGCTTCAGGAACGCCACATGCCAAATGGTAGCGTACTTTAAAGGCATCGAACCCATCAAGTCTAGAAAAGGTTGAAAGTTTATCAGCACATTGTAATTTACATTCAGCTTTGGCTAAGTTGAAGCTATCCACTCCAAATAACCATCCAGTAGCCTATACTTGATCTAACCTGCTTGTTTGTCTCTGGTCCAGCTGGCAGGCATGTCCATGTTATTTCTTTGTGCCAACTCAAAAGCCAGTTCACGGCATTTCATGACACCTATGCCATGAAACATTGCTGCTAGTGTCTTCATGTGGTCAACTGGCTCTTTCTCCATGTTTTCATTGAAGACTTGTTTGGCAACTGCTGTTTTTTCATAGCCTGACTTTTTCATTTTTCCTATTTTTGTGTGTTTTTATGGTCATCCTGCAGATTCCTTTCCAACCTGACGTAACTCTTCCCCTGTTGCACCTCTTTCACTGCTCTTTTCAACTCCTCAAGAGAAGCTGAAACCGTGTCTGTCTTACGTTTGTATTTGTGTGCTATGATGGATTTTGATCTAAAGTTAAGAATGCTGCATAGTTTTAGTGATCAAAGGTAAGAATACAATGTACAATTAACAATAAAATTCAAATGAAGTAATACATAGTAAATAATCAGAAGATGGGGTAACCCAGGCCCTTTGGCACAAATCACCCCAAGCCCACCATTTTGAAAAAAATGCATCCCCCAGATGTTTTGAGCTAGCATCATGCTAACCGTATAGCCTCATGGTGTCGCTTACTAAAGTACTAAAACGTGTGTGAACTATTTTCAGAGTTGTCTATAATTGTTCAAACACAGCAATCAAAAAACCTTCATTGTAAAAATTTTACTCTGGAGGGTAAAAAGTTGTTTTTTGAAATTAAATGTGCTTCCCTCTCAAGCCATGTGTCTCCCTTCTTTGGAGGATGAGTGAAATGGAAGCCGCTTGAAAAATATGTGGTCACATGACCAATTTCTTCCATGGTTTTCTAGATAACAGGGCCCCTTGGCACAAATGACCCCACTCTCCCCTACAGAATATAAAGTGTTTTTTGATCTGAGAAACGTTTAGATTTGGTCAGACCTGCAGTATTTCTGCTATTTTTGTCTGAACAAACTTAATATGTGACTTCCAGCATTTTCTGTGGTTGATAATCACACCAAGAAATTTATAATCATAAACCCTTTCACTTATTACATCCTCTATTTTCACTTGTCTCCCAGCATCTGTACCACAGCTTCCAAACAACATCATTTTTGTTATATTTCAATTCACTGCTAATTTATTTCTATCAAACCATCTTTTTACTTCCTTCATTTCCTGTGGGATTGTTCCAGAACCTGCTGCAAGTCTTCTCCAGGACATAAAACACTGCTATCATCTGCAAACAGGATTAGTTTCATGTGTCTGAGACTTTCCACATATCATTTATGTAGAGAATAAAGAGCTTTGGGCCCAACACGGACCCTTGGGGGACTCCACAAACAAGGTCCAAACAATGTGATTGTGTTCACCAATCATCACATACTGCTGCCTTTTAGTTAAACAGCTCTGAATCCATGTCAGCACAAGCCCTCGTATCCCACACCGCTCCAATTTATTCATCAAACACCATGATCAATAGTGTGGAAGGCTTTCTGAGGTCAATAAATAACCTGCTGCAGAGAGTTTCTGATCTATACAGTTAATAATTTCCTCTATTAAATGCGTCATCACCAGAGATGTTGATCTGTTGCTTCTAAATCCGAACTGACAGTCTGATCACATATTAGTTTGTCAATAAAGTTATCCAGTCTTTTTATAAAGAACTTTTCCAGGATTTTAGAAAACTGTGAAAGCCATGAAACGGGCTGTAGTTTGTAAACTGGTGTTTGTCTCCTGAACGACGGTAAAACTTTTTCTATTTTCATTTTACTGGAAATGTTCCTGTATGAAAGGATAAACTGCAGATGTGTGTTAACGGTTTAGAAATTCCCAGAATAACCTTTGTGAGTATTACAATGTCACTTTCATTCCAGTCTGCTGGTGTCTTATTTCTGCATTTACTTACTATATTTATTATCTCATTTCCTTGGACTTTACATGTAAACATGGAGCTAACATTTCCTGCTATTGTTTCTTCATCATCATCTTCAGGCACCACTTTCATTTGTTTCTCTGCAGCTTTGGTCCAACGGTAACAAAGAACTCATTAAAGCTGCTGCTTGTGTTTATGTTGCTCGTTTTTTACCATTTTCAGTAAAATAATCAGAAAATGATGTTTCCTTAGACCCATAGTTAATAATACCATTTAATATTTTCCTAATCTCTTTTATGTTGCTTCTATTTTCCTCTAATATTTTACAATAATAATTGTTCTAGCATGTTCTCATTATGATGCTTCATTTATTTTTATTCTTCTTATATTTTACTTCTGTTTCATTGTTCTACAAGTTAGAACAGCTTTATGTTTGTTCTTTATTATAAAAAACTAAACAGTCTGGTTTATTTATCTTATTCTTCACCATCATCATCACCATGAATAAAAAGATTGAAGATGAGTGACATCAGAGAGAATTTTTTAATGATTATTAACAAAACAAGAAACAAGAAAAAACAAGAAACAAGAAAACAAGAAAATGAAACATGATAAAAAACATTAAAACTTCTAAAATAAAATTCCAATGAGTTACTAGAATAAAATAAAATGAAAGCAAAGAATAAAAAATAAAACAAAATTTGAGACAAAATATAAAAACCACATAAATTGAAATAAAAGAGAAATTACATCATAATAAATAATAAATCCAGGATACAGAATATTCTTTAAATCTACTCTTTAGGTGTATTGAGGACTGGAGGGAAACAAACACTGGTGATCAGTCTTCTCCAGACAGAGTTTTTAGTTTTATGTTTAGACAACAACGGACTGTAGAAATGTAAAACTGTAAAATCATCAACAGACAAATTGAAAAATAAAGAATACTACTCAAATTATCAAGAGGAGCCTTATATCCATAAAGCTCCTCTTGGCAAAGCAAATTTGTTCGCCACGACATGTCAGCCAGACCATCATTCTGCCGCCACCATGCTGGACAGGACAGGTTAAAAAGAGAGAAAGAAAAAAAGAGAATGTTGCTGCAGCAGATACTAGGTTCAGACTCTGAAGATCATTTCTTTCAACTCATTTTTGTTAAATAAAGATTCAAAATAATGAATTGAAAACGTTCTTTTTTATTTTACCTTTACCTGAGTGTTAACAGATGATGGAGGCTTTCAGAGACCTGGACGGGTTTTCTCTGTCCACCTTCTTTAACCTGAGAGTCCAACAAAAAGTCTCTGACTGGAGACCAGCCTGGAATCCGTCCCTTCCTGGACTTCCTCCATCTTCTTGTGAATCATCATCTGGATGCTGTGGTGGTCCAGCAGACCTGATCTATCCAGCTCAGATTTATCAGCATTAAACCCGTCCAGTGGGACCTGGACACAGTTCAGTTTCCACCTGTGAAGCAAGACCTGGATCCTGTTTTCCTCTTAGGAACACAGGAGTTTACGAGTAGAGAAGAAAATGATGGAAAGATAAAGAGGAAGAAGAGACGAACTTCAGAGTCATTAAATTACTGCAGATCAGATCAGCCTGTCAACAGGCAGCAAACCCTGATGATGTGATTAGAAATAGAGTCGCCCTGACTGGAGGCCACTTTCATTCATCTCCTGTTCATTGAAAATTAGCCGCTGATGTAACTCACACAATAACCTTCATCCTGAAATTATGTTGCTGGTAGTTTTATTTTCTTCTTCATGTCTCGGGGGGAAAAATACAAAATCTCTCTCATCTACTGGTTCACTGGAGCATCATCATCATCATCATCATAAAGAAATAGATTCAAGAAGAGTCACAACAGAAAGAAAATTTTATTTAAGATCAACTTTTTTCATCCCCCAAAGGAAATTTATTTATTTGCCACTAAACATCTAGAACATTTACAAAGAGGAAAAACATGATAAAAACCATAAATATGTAAATTTACTAAAAACATGGTTCAACACAAACAACAAAACAAACAAAAAGCTGCAGGTTCATTAAAAAATCTGACAGCTGCAGGAACCAAAGACCTTCTGAAGCGTTCGGTAGAACATCGAGTTACAACAAGACGTTTCTTCTCATGAAAACAACCTCAGAATAAAAGTTAAATGTTTATTAAACAAAACAAAGAATTAAACATGATGGAAAACATTAAAAATCTAAAAATTCCAATGAGTTACTGGATTGAAATAAAAAAAGAATTTTGAGATGAAATATCAAAACCACATGAATTGAAATAAAAGAGAAATTACATCATTTTTATTTTTCATTAAACATCAACATCACAAAAAGTCTAAAATAATCTGAATGAAAATAAAGATAAAATTTATATGTGAAAGTTTGAATGAAAATTCTTTAAATTCTACATTTCAAGTAGAAAGTCAAACATTTGTGGTGAAAAATGAAGCAAAACATGAAATTTGTGATGTGAAAATGAATCTTTAATTCAACATGTGAAAATGTCAGAAAGTCCAAATAAAGACAGAATGAAACAAACAAACTAAGAGTGAAACACTGGGAGGATTTTCATTTCCAGCATCATGAAGTGGAACTAACTGCAGCTGACATGAAGTGAACACAACATCCTGATATTCAGTGTGAAGCTTTGACTGGAAACAACATGTGGATCCTGGAAGAAGCACAGCTTCCATCTTTAAAGGACTGGAAGAGGAAGAAGTTTCCAAGGAATCATTTAGAAGAGTTTCACACACAAACTGATTGAATCCATGAATCTGAAAAGATGTTTCTGAGTGAAAGAGACAGACATGTACAGACTGAACTATCTGTTCACCAGTCAGAGTTTCTCTGCTACCATCACACTCTTTACACTCAACACAGACGCACCCAGGAATCAGACCTGGAACCAGACCTGGACCAGAACCCAAATCCAGCATAGAGAGGATGAGTGAATGTGGTGATGAAGGTGTGGAGGTGGATCAGTGAGTCAGAGGAGACTCTGTAGAAGGACAGAGAGCCAGCAGGACAGTCCACATACACTGCTACTCTGTTAGAGACAGAGGAGGAGGAGGAGGAGGAGGAGGAGGATGATATAGGTGTGATTCTGTCACTATGCCAGACAGAGTAACCTCCATCATCAGAGCATCTCAGACTCCAGGACTGATCATTGAATCCAAACCAACTATCTTCGCTCCCTCCTCTCCTTCTGATTTCTCTGTAACTCACTGATATAAAAACGTCTCCTCTCCACTCGACCTCCCAGTAGCAGCGAGCAGTCAGAACATTTTCACACAGCAGCTGAGGAAACCAGTTATCATCAAATCTGTCTGGATGATCAGGATATGACTGAAGCTCCTCCACAAATGTCACCTTTCTGTTGTTGTCAGACAGTTTGATGTTTCTGCTCACTGTGTTCATGTGGATGGTGAGTGGACAGGAATCTGATGGAGAGAACAAACACAATCCAGCTGCAGTTATTGATCTATTGGCACTTTGATGCTGACTGATGAATGAGTGATGGGACAGTGTGAAGATGGTTGAATGTGATGAATCCAATGAAAAACACACTTACACTTCCTCAGACCTCCTGGTCTCAACCATGGTTCTTCAGCAGGCTCCACCCTGAAAGGAGGAGGGGGTCAGAGCATGCTAACATGGACATTACATGGCTCTCATACACACTTTGTTCTACACTGAGAAAGGAACAGTCCAACATCTGGACATGTCCACCTGATTGGAGCATCTCCAGACTAGAAGGAGCAGAATCAGGAAGCTGATTGGTCCACACCCACACCAAGAAAACTGCTTTGTGGAAGTCCCAGTTTCTTCTTTCAACCATCTTCTCCTTTTCATCTCTTCACAGATGAAGAACTCTGCAGAAACTCCTGATCTAACCAAGAGCTGCATCTTCTCTCTGCCCTGAAGTCTTATCATCTGATGGATGATTGAATGAGTAATTAGTGAATCAGCAGCATGGGATCATCAAAGCTCTGAAGTCCTGAGTGAAGAGGAGAGGTTAGACTGCCTCTGGTGGTCAGACATGGAGCTGCAGCTGCTGAAATACAGGATGTGACAGGATTCAGGAAAGTCTGTCTCATCTTTCCTCAACATCAGCTGTGAACATACTGAGTCCTTTCACGTTAACCAGGAAACCTGATGTAACATCCTCATCTTCATCACAACACACACACACAGACACTGCCATCTCCATCACCTCCTCCAGCACCCGATCCAGCCGTTATCACATGACTGAAGCAGCATTATCAATGGTTATCAGTCCATTCCTACAGGACAGTAGGGCTCTACTCCGCCTCCTAGTGGCTCCAGTAGGTCCTTATCATCTATTTACACCACTGATCAGCAGCACTGATACAGGAAGACTCCTGATCCAGTCCCACAGGAATCCAGTCCACCGGCAGGTCTGAAATCTTTAGCATGACGCTGCATTTTTTGGTAAAACAACCTACATTTAAGTCATGTGACTGCTGAGTGAATATTGAGTGTAAAGTGACAAAGTCTGGACAGAAATCCAGTGACTCTCTCAGTCATTTTCATTCATGTCCTCATTATGAGTCCAGATCATCAAACACTAAGCCAGACTCAGGGGCGTCGCCTGACCTGGGCATTGCCTGCTCTAGCCCCGAACATTTCTCATCAAGCCCCGAATGTTTTTTTTCACCCCAGAAGGAATAAGTGTACATTAACTGAGCCACCTAAAGAAGATATTAATTTTGTAATTTCCTGGCTTCTGTGAATGCAACACAGGTACAACAATATGACCAATCACAGAGGAATTTTATGGAAGCTGGAAATCCTCCATGTTTTATCGGAATCTGGAGTTATTGCGAGCGGTCATCATCAGCAGCCAAAATGGACATCAGGCGATTTTTTGATTTAAAGAGAGACAACTCTTCATTTGTGGTGGCTACCAATGGGCAGCAAGGAAAACACATGAAACAGGTAAAAAGAAAAGTAATTTAAATCCTGTATGTCGTAAAAATTAAATGAACATTAGGCAGATTGTTCGTGACAGTACTTGATACTTCGAAGGTTAAGCTAGTTGTACTAAACCGTTAGCCTTGCCCTTTTCTGTAATACACATTTTGCATTAAATCCAGTGATAGAGTCTACGTGATTCGCTGGTATACCCGCTGGAAAAAGTCCCGAATTTCACATAACCTTTAAGAAGAAGGTGCTGCTTTTATGCAGCATGCCACATGTATGTGTTTGTGTTGTAATAAATGAAAACTACTTTATCATTAGTGTTGGATGTTTGGTTTCCAGATGCTGCTTTAGTTCAAATATAGATAGAAAAAGAACAGCTTTATTATGGTATTTACTTATGTTTTTTTTCACCTCCAGGTCACTGGCTGGTCAGTAGTTAAAGTCAAGCTGTTAGGGACTGTTTTACATTTTATGTTGCTTATAATACATTTATATTTGGAATACAAAACCAGTCTTTCATGATCTCACCTTTGTGTGGGTGTATACTTTATGTATTAATGAGGATGGTGGTTGTTGCATGTGTATATTGCTCCAGGAAAGGGGTGTTTGAGACTAGGAAGGAAAAATTGGAGTATACCACTAGTTTAAACTAGGCTATATTACTGAATAAATCTACAGTTTTACATTTGTTTTGAGGGAGTGCAAACTGGAAAGACCAATGTGTTTCATGTTTGCAGTTATTCATGTAGAGATTTGTCAATGTGATTATTACTACTACTACTATTATTTAGCAGACATGTTTTTCTAAAGTGATTTACATCTGAGAGAACGCATGCAATAAATCAAATAAGGAGGGTACATCATGGACACGTGTGCTGCCATGCAGTGCTAGAGGATTTATTTTTTGTTTATTCATTAATGAAGCTACCTGACATAAATTTTGCAACATTTGATTTAATGATTTGATTTACTTTGAATGCTTAGCTACCATATAACTGAGCAACCTGTCCTGTCTGTTTGCATTTCCCTGGTTTTACTCAGGAAAATAAAAAATTTTTATTGTGTTTGCATTCTAGATTTACCATATACACAAATATTCGCATGCAGGCATAATATCCAACTATCCAGACAGGAGAAATTTAATACATTTAAATCTTTGAGTAGCATATTTCATAATTAAAACTATATAATTGAGCCAATTCCCCCCAACACATGACACTTGTTCACTTAATCATGTTGTAAAAGTCAGTTCCCTTTTAAGATTACCTTTTGGTATTATGATAAAACAAATCTGATGTTATACTCGGTTTACAGATGACAGAGAAGAAAGGACAGAGAATGAGAAGATAACAACGACAGACACCAAAAAAAAAATAAAGGAGACAGACGGAGGAGGTGAAAATAACTACGAGGAAGACCAAAACGCACAAGAGGCAACAGGTATCATCCCAACTGAAGTCAGCAATTTGGGGACTGCAGACACAGGGCCACGGCAGGTGAAACATCACTGCTTTTCATCAAGCATGTTTGGCAAGCAAAAAAGAGCATTTCAGTCAACTTGGTTCACAACATTTGAGTGGCTGGAATACTCTGTAGCATTCTGCTTTGTTTGTAGATTATACGGCAAACCAAGACAGGCAAGGGATCAAAAAGATAAACTCACCACCTCAGGTTACAGTAGTTGGAAGAGAGCATTAGAGTCTTTTAGAGAGCATGAAAAATCTACCATACATAAGGCCTCAATGATTCACTGGAAGAGCTTTAAAACCACACAAGTTCATGGAGACATCACAGAGCTGCTTCAAGCAGCACATGCAAGTCTGATATTGGATTGTAGAGAATATCTTAAATGCGTAGCAGCAGTGACAGCCTTTGTTGGAAAAGCAAGGACTTCCTTTTAAAGGCCACAATGAAACATTGGACAGTGACAATAAGGGAAACTTTTTGGAATGTATGGAGCTTCTTGAGAAGTTTGATCTTTTTCTTTAAACATACAAACCAACTTCATGTACAACTTACCTTTCACCCTCGCCCCAAAATGAAATGATTTAAAGCACCTCTGAAGTCATTATTTCAAGAATAATCTCTGAACTTAAAGAGGCAAAAATGTTCTCAATAATGGTGGGGATGACGCAAGGGATCATCGGTCAGAGCATCTTGCACTGTGTGTGCGATATGTCTCTCCACCAGGCTTGGTAAAGGAACGATTCCTCGGATTTTGCCAGCTTGATGCATTTGATGCCAAGTCCATCACTGACACCAGAGCTGCAGCTTGAGAAAAACGGGATAGGACATCTAAAATGTGTTGCTCAATCCTATGATGGTGCTGCCGTTCTGAGTGGAGCAGTGAGTGGTGTACAAGCTCGATTCAGAGAGAAGCATCCAGAGGCACTATATGTTCACTGCTATGCCCATGAGCTTATTCTGGTCCTTTGTGCCACTTGTAAAGCCATCCCAGAGGCACGCGATCTCTTTAAACTCCTTGAACAATTTGAAAGGAAACTTGAGGTGGGGGACAAGCAACTTGTTCAGTTGTCAAAGACTCACTGGGCGTGTCAGATTGAAAGTGTGGATGTCACTCTACAGAACCTTCCTGCTTCGATCCAGACATTATTGGACATTTCAGCACCTCTAACTAAGGGGCTGGAAAGCAAGCTTTGTAGTTTCAGCACAATCTACATGCTTGTCATGTTCCAAACATTGCCCTCAGTAACTCAAGGCCTACACAAATACTTACAGAAAGAGACAACTGACTTGGAGCAGGCAATGGAATATAAAATGGCAGCTCAGACCACACTCAAAAGTTACAGGAGTAATGAGAAAGCACTTTATATTTATGACAAGACCAAGGCACTCTGTGATGAGCTTAAGATTTGCTCAACTGAGACACAGAGGAAGAAGTGAAAAAAAATGGACGACTTCGTAGTTGAGACATTTTGTGGCACACGGTCAGACCATTCTACTGGAGATGATCTGCGAGGGAGAGTCTTCTTTCCAGTTCTTGATAGAATGCTGGAGGAGCTTCAGAACAGGTTTTCTGGAGTTGGGGAAAAAATCTGATGTACAGGCATGTCAGCCTTCTTAAGAGCATTTCTTGAATGAGGAGGCACTCAAACATCTGGCTGAACATTATGCAATCCAAATGAAGCCTGAAGAAATTCTTGTTACAAAAGCTTTCCTTGAAAGAAAAAAGAAAGACCTAGCACTACCCACCATTCAGTTACAAGCTTCAGTTGTGAAAGGTCCTTCAGTGCCCTTTGCCGACTATACACATGGCTGAGGAATACAACGGGTCAGAAGCGGCTAAGTAATTTGGTTGTGATGTCAATTGAGAGAGAGATGCTGACCAATGTTGACCATGGGGGGAGGTCAATCAAAATGGCGACCATGGAGGGTGTTCATCAGTGAGCTCCGAAGCTATAAGTTCCACCACGCAAAAAGAAAACTACAAAACCATTCAAATGCAACATTCTGGCCTAATTTAGAGGAAGAAGACACAAGACAAGTAAGTTAGATATCACTAGAAAGGGAGTAGACTGGGATTCAACCTCCAAAGCGACCCAAGTTTATCTACTAGCCTAGCCAAAACATGTGTAACATGCCGAACAGAGCTGCTGCTAAGACGAGTAGCAACACGTCACTACTGGACCATCAAGTTAATAACTTTGACGGTCTGCGTATTCCTTTACCTGTCACACTGACAAAAATCCTGACTCAAAAAAGTAGTGCTCCAAAGAACCTGAACCTAAAGAAGACATATCCAACGCAGACATCCTAGTGGAATTGATGGCACGCTTCACCTCGCTAGAATAAAACATATCAAGAAACACAGAATCCATCGCCATGGTGTGCGAACATGTTAAAAAAATGGAATTTGAAATGAAAAACAACGAGGAGCGTGTCAAAGAGGTCTCTGGAAAAGTGTCACAGCTGCAGCAAAAATGTAAAGAGGCTGAGCATTACAGCAGGAGATGGAACTTGCGTCTATATGGAATGAAAGAAACAACACAGAAGATGTCAAAGCCAAAGTTCTTCACTTGTTTGCGGCGCTTGCACCTGATGACAAGCAAAATCTAGGATTCTTTGTTGACGCGGTTCACAGAGTGGGTCCGTCCCGCGAAAAAGCAAGCAGGCCCATCATCATCCAATCCTCTCAACCATCTTTCAGGAACAAAATCTGGAGGCTAACCCGTGAAAATAAGATCCTCAAGGAGATGAAATTGCAAATGAAGGAAGACCTGATGCATGCTGACAAGATGAAAAGAAAGCAGCAATGGCCGCTGGTCGCAGCAGCTAGGAAGCAAGGAGAAAGAGCTGGCTTTCGATGGCCTGATGCATATATGGAGGAAAAGAAGGTGACGGAATCTCCAAGTTGAATCTATTTCCCAACTTGTTTCTTTCCTCCCCTGTGGAAGTTTTACATGTTATTAACAGAAGGCACTATAAATCTTTGTTTGGTTTTCAGTGATGGCAGTAATGTTATTGGTACTTATAGTTGAGGTTGACTGTTTTAGGTGAGTACCTACCTTTTTTCTGTTACACTAATTCTGTTCACCTTATTTTGCCTCTCTGTACTTTATTCTATAACAAGAGCTGCTGTAACAAGTGAATTTCTCCACTGTGAGATAATAAAGTCTAATCTAATCTAATCTCTAATCTAACTTTGTTCCATTCTTTTTAGACAGCAGTCATTCCTTAGTTCCTTTTACTCCAAACTATGTTTCACTTTCATTTTGACAGCTTGAATTTATGCTCTATGAATGTAAGGGGACTAAGAAACAATCTCAAAAGGAAGGCAGATTTTCTTTTTTGTAAGAAACGTAATGCAGACATTTTTCTACAAGAGACTCACTCAGCCTCTGAAGATGAGAAATTCTGTAGGTCTCAGTGGGGGAACAAAATCTACTTTTTTCACGCCTCAAATAATTCAGCTGGGGTTGCAGTTCTGTTACACAAGTTCAATGGAGATGTACTAGACTCTTGTTTTTCAGAGGAAGGACGATGGATTATTCTAACCTTAAAAGTAAACAATGTCTTGTTTACCATTTGTAATGTATGTGGCCCAAACAGAACCGTCACAGCAAAAAAACTTCTGTTGTGGACCATCCTCAAAACTCTCCAACTTAAAAATGAAATATAAAGAGTCATTCCTGGTCATTGGTGGAGATCTGGATGATGCTCCTGACGACGAGATGGATCGATGGCCACCTAAACTGTATCTATCATCCAAAGTTAAGCTAACAGCTCTCCTAAAAGAACAACTTCTTCTTTCTGATGCCTGGAGGTTGATGAACCCTCATGTCAAAGATTACACATGGAGTAATCCTACTCAAACTCTGAGCTCAAGAATTGATTTGATGGTTAGTTTCATCTACAAGTATTCATGTCATTCATGATGTATCTCACTGTCACATGCCACTGTCTGATCACACGATGATATCTCTGAAATTGAAAGCATCAAAAGAAAAATCAAGAATTAGAAGATATTGGAAGTTAAATAATTCTCTGTTAGATGACAACGAATTTTAAAAAAAAAACTATTGCGATACTTGCCAAGGACATTTTCGGTAAAGAAGATATGAGTTCAACCCAAAAATAGGTATATTTCAAATTCAAAAAGCAGCAATAAGACGCAGCAAGACTATCAAAAAGCTAAACTAATTAAAAGAAGAAAATCTTCTCAGCAATATACAGTTTTTATCTTCTAAACGAAAATTATCAGATGATGAAACAAACTAGCTAAAATCTTTAAATGAGGAACTTGACATAATGTATATAAATCCAGCTAAAGGTGCCTTCATGAGGTCCACAGCCAAATGGTTAGAAGAGGTTGAAATTAATTCCAGTTATTTTTTTGGTTTGAAAAAAAGAAATGTAAAAGTAAATAACATACAATCCCTAAGCATAAATAGCATTACCTCTGACACCACGATCATTTCTGAATTTGTCACCTCTTTCTATCGCAAATTACACACATCTGAATTTAACCCAACAAAATGTTCTGTTTATGGAACACATACAGAAGTTTGTTCCTTTGATCTCTGAAAACTTCCAAACTCAGTGTGATAAAGATATCTCGTACTCAGAAGTAAATGATGCTGTTTATTCAATGAAATCTAACAAATCACCTGGAAGCGACGGCCTCACAGCAGAGTTTTACCTCTGCTTCTGGGACCTTATAAAAGAAAATTTACTGCTTATGTATATTGAGTGTCTTAGAAATAAGGAAATGTCAACAACCATGAAGCAAGGCTTAATAAGCCTAATACCTAAACCACAAAAAAGATAAAATGCAAATTGAAAACTGGAGACCTATATCCCTTCTCAATATAGACTATAAAATTTTTGCACAAATTTTTGCCAGACGTTTAAAAAACAATCTGAAAGAGATAATATGTGAAAATGAAAATGGCTTCATGGCCGAGCGACATATCAGTGCCAACATTAGATTAATCTTGGACCTAATTGACTATTTAAATTATATTAAATCTGATGCCTTAATTGTATTTTTTTGATTTCTACAAGGCTTTTGACTCAATCGAACATCTCTTTATACTACAAACCTTGCAACTATTTGGCTTTGGACCTAAATGTATTAGTGTTGTTAATTTGTTATATAAAGACATTAATAGCTTGGTTATTTTGTACCCCAATGTCTCACGAAGATTTCTTATCTTAAGAGGAGTTCGCCAAGACTGCCCAATATCTTGCTACCTGTTCTTACTTACTGTTGAACTCTTATCCCTAAGTATCACACATAATCCTGAAATTCAAGGCGTTTCCATTTTTGGAAAAAGTTATAAAAATTACTTAGCTAGCAGACGACAGTTCTTTTTCTAAAAAATAAAACTCAAATTCCAAAAGTTCTTAAAACAATAGATACATTTTCTAATGCACCAGGCATTAATGCATAAATTAAACATTAAAAAAAGTTAAATTTTATTGCTATACAAAACTTCAGAAACTATCATCTCCGATATGCCTGTTAAACATTGTGTTAAATATTTAGGCATTCATATCACAGATGATCAACTGACAGCAGCTGAATTTCATACCCAAAATTAAGAAAACCAATTTAATATTTAATCTATGGCTTCAAAGAGACCTCTCCATCTTTGGAAGAGTGTTGTTAACCAAAGCTGATGATGTGTCAAGATTTGTTTATCCTGCCTTATCGCTCTTTGTTAATGATAACCTCTGCAAAGAAATGAATAACCTATGCATAAAGTTTATATGGAAAAAACACATTATATCTAAGAAGAAATGAAAGAGGGCTGGAAATGCTAGACTTTTTCCACCTCAACCACACTTTTAAAATCAGATGGCTCATAAATGTTTTGAAAAACCCAGAATCTTTATGGAATTAATGGAATTTAATTCCCAATCACATTTTTTAATGAGATGGAAGGATTAAAATTTCTGATGGAATGCAATTACAGTGTCCAAAGCTGCCAATACAACTATCTAAATTCCACCAGCAAGCCTTAATAGCTTGGAAACTTTGCTATCTCCACAACTTTTCACCCCACAGATACATAATATGGAACAATAGTGATATAACTATTAAAAGCAAAACCTTAAACAAAAAAAAATTGGACTGATCGAGGCATAATTCACATCAAAGATTTTAATGATTTAATGACAATGGCTACCTCTACACATATGAACAGTTCTTGACAGAAAAATAATTTTCCATCAAATACAAAGAGTTTATTTCTGTAATAATCGCCATACCCACAGGTGTAACTGAGCTAATGAAAGGCCACTCAAACCCTAAAAATTCTTAACTAAATGAGCTAAAAATTAGAGGTATTAATATTACTAATATCAAATGCACAAATAAGCTTATTAGAGAAGAACTTAAAAGCAAAAATAAAATTATGCCCAAGGAAAATCCTTCTGGAAATAGCAACTCCAAAATATTGACTGGAAGAAATCTTAGCTCATCTCCTTTCAATGCTGTATTTCAAATAAGATAAGAGAAGTGCACTTCAAAATTCTGCATAACATTTACCCCTCTAATGCTAACAACACCAAAATGATAAACACAAATTCCACTTGTACATTTTGCAATGCTGAACCAGAAACTATCTTACACCTGTTTTGTCATTGCCTACACTCTGTTATGTTTTGGAAGGATGTGGGAAGTCTTATTTTATGCAGGTAGGTGACGCTGGTGGCAGGTAAGTGATGCTAATGCTGTAGGTGACGTAGTCAGTTAGGCATGCCCAAACACTTATGCTTTGATTCAATTGTATTTTGTGCCAGCCTAATCAAAATATTCTTTAAAGTAGGAAAATAGTGTCCTTAAAAGGTACACTCTGGAGCACAGCGGGGAGGATTTGGCCAGCCTGACAGATTTTATAGATCGTTGTTACGACAGAATCGTCATGGGGAAACCAAACAACACGTCCACCCCCTCCACCTCATCCAAGTCCAAGAGACAGTGAAATGAGGATTCACCTGGAGCTATTTCACCACCGGGGAACGACTCAACAGATGTTCTGATCTCTATAGATAAGAAACTCAGTAGTTTTGATGCGCGTTTGAGCCTGGTAGAAATTCTCCACAAGGAGTTCCAGGCGCTACGTGAATCAGTAGAATTCAGCCAGAAGCAGGTGGAAACTCTGGCTGTAGAAAATGCTGGTCTCAGAGAGTCGGTAAAATCCCTCACCGAGGGCTTGACCCGTCTCTCGGAGGAAAATAAGAAGATGAAGGAAACGGTGATCGATCTGCAGGCGCGGAGCATGAGAGAGAACCTCGTATTTGCAGGGATTCCAGAGCAGACGGAGGAGGACCCCGAGACCACGGTGAAAAACTTCATCAAAACCCACCTGAAGCTCCTTGAGGAAACGGTGAAAAACATCTCCTTTCCCAGAGTCCATCAGCTCGGCGGGAGGAAACCCGGGTCCAGCAGACCAAGACCTATTGTAGCGAAGTTCGTCAGCTTCAAACAGAAGGAGCAGGTGAAGAACAAGGGCCGCGAACTGAAGGGGACCAACTTCGGAGTAAACGACCAATATCCGAGAGAGATTCTGGACCGACGGAGAGTCCTTTTTCCCATCAGAAGGAAATCTATGGCTAATGGCGCTCGCGCTGTCATCGCGGTGGATAAACTGTTTATTAATGGACAACTGTACCGCGACCCGGACATCACTCCGTGGCTCTATTGACTTGGTATGTGCTTTAATTTTCCTGTATTCTCACTAGATCATGTTATATCCATAAAACTGCCATAAAAGATCGTTTAATTAACAGTAAATCCACTGCCCGTCTCCACTACACTGTTCTCAGCACAGATGCGCTTTTTAAATTACTTTTTTCCTTTGGCACTGTCGCTCTTTTCACTCTTTACACTTCTTCTCTCCGACCCTTTAACGGTTAACGGTAACACTTGTCATTATGTTATATACACATCAGCACTTTTCATGATTCACAGGAACACACACAGAACAGCACAAGCGCACATACATCCCTGTCACAACCAGCCGGCAGATACACATGCACGCGGAGAAGCAGTGGGATGCACACACACACTCTTCAGTAATATGCATATAGCCCTCATTTCTGTAGTTGCTTCATGAACAAACTCACATTTGTCACTTGGAATGTGCGTGGAGCTGGCACAAGGGAAAAGAGGTTAAAAATTTTTAATCTTTTGCAAGAAATGAAAGCAGATATAATATTACTCCAAGAGACTCATTTATCAAACTCAACAATAGATCTTCTCTCAACAACCCAGTTTCCACACGTGTATTCAACTTGTTATAATTCTAGGCAGAGAGGAGTAGCAACTCTTATTAATAGAAGGTTAAATTTTGATTAGATAATACAATCATAGATCCAGAAGGCAGATTTTTAATAGTTACATTATCTATTAAAATGTTAAGTTATGTATTGTGAAAGTGAAATATAGTGAAAGATGGAACCAAGTGAAAGAAAGAAAGAAAGAAAGAAAGAAAGAAAGAAAGAAAGAAAGAAAGAAAGAAAGATGAGAGGTATAGTAAGTATTACAGGATTAAATTTATTCTGAAATCTGCAAGTGGATGAAAACAGTTAACATTTATCCTTTTTTTTGCAGAAAATTTGCACTAAAGAGCAAGTTGTGGAGATAAGCAACAGATGTCTGGAAAATTCAAAGGTATATCACTTTTACTGGATGACATTTATTTGTAAATTGTCCAAGTGAAAGAAAGAAAACCTAAAAATGTATTTTTCTAAATATTTTGTTAAATGTCATGAAGTGCACATTTTTCAGGGAGCAAAAGATGGAAGCAATGAAAAGATAATGGAGAAAAGGGCAGCAGACACAGAGGTACACCATGAACCTCTGTAATGGGGGTCTAATTACTGATTTTAGATATCTTGTTAACATTTTCATGTTTAAGTTTGAACATAAATAGATACTGAAGCACATATTACAGTATTTGGCTTTAAACAAGGTGCCACGATACTTAAGAAAGCTTAAATAAAAAGCCTTTTTTACTGCGTTGGTTCACCAAAATTCTTATAAGACTGTGTGGGCTCAGCCCCTAATGTTCCCAGGTGCAGGAAATTCCCTTGGCCAGACTTCAGGAGCATGAAGAAGTAAAGAACTTGTGTTTTCCTATCTAACTCCTTTTTTCAGATCAGATCAGGGGGAGGGGCTCCACTGACTGTCTCCATCATTGTGATCAGCTGTGTGCAGCTAATTGAAGGAAACTGATAAAAACTGCAACGACACTCATGTGTGACGTTGCACGGAGCAGCGGCACCAACAGAAGACGACATGAATGAAAGAATCTAGAGGGAACGAGTCTTCAGGGACCAGAATACTTCCTGCTCTATATGTGTCTCATCTCTGTGTCTGATCCAGGGTCAGAGGACAGAAAAGATGTTTCTATGACAGAACGTCCCTTTAACCTGCAGAGATGTTTCCAGACTGAAGAAACTCTGAGCAACAGACAGTTATCACTGTTGTTCCTGCAGATGTTCTCCTTGGAGACTCTCCTACTCACATATCTGCTGTGAGCAAAGGAAAAAGGCTCCTACATGTGTGATGGTTCATATAACACTCATATCCAGCATGAAGCAGGACTGAGTGAAGGACAGAGGAAATGTCTGCAGATCTTCCTCCTCTATCAGACATTGTGTGGCTGCAGCAGCCTCTCCATACCTGAGTCTGTGTGGATCCTTCAGTGCAGCCATCAGCAGCTTCACTCCTGAGTATCCTGGATGGTTGTATCTCAGGTCCAGCTCTCTCAGATGGGAGGGGTTGGAGGTCAGAGCTGAGGCCAGAGAAGCACAGCCTTCCTCTGTGATCAGACATCCTGGCAGCCTGCAGAAAACAACACGTATGACAGAAACTCTGAGAGAACTGCTGTGAAACTAAAGCTGAACGTCATCAGATGTTCAGAGAAACTGGACCTGTCTCACATTATTGGCTTTGTGTCTTCATTTGTTCCAAGTTTATGACTTCATGACTCAGTTTGTGACAAATGTCAAATTTCCAGGTTTATACAGAGATCCACCAATCATGTTTTCAGGGGTGTTTGTATCTTTTTAAAGGCATCAATTCTCCTTCACTCAGCCTGGTGGAGTTAGAGAGAGGCTGCTATGCTGACTCTACTTATTCAGATTAAAAACATGTGGAACACTGGAAGACATATATATATATATATATATATATATATATATATATATATATATATATGATTAAATATACCAGTGACATGTGCATGCACATGTCTGTGTGTGCATATCAGGGCAAAAAGTATCTTTGACATGCCTTCATGTAAATCAGATGAATAACTTCAGATTGTTCAGTTTTTAAAGATCCTATATTATCAAAAATGAACTTTCTAAAGGTTTTCTAACAGTTATGAGGACTTCCGGCTATCCAATTTTGTAAATTTGCATTTATCTTTTTTTTCTAAGCGCTTCTGTAATCCAAGTTTAATTATGCCGACGTTACCAGTAGACAAAGTCAAAAAAGTCAAAATGTGAGGTTCAGTGGTGTGTTACAATTCGGCATAAGAGCCTCTTCGAAGTGCCTGGTTGGATTTAATTTTTTATGGAAATGTACCGACATCAGTGGGGAAACTTCAGCAACCTCTGCCAGTAATAAAATGGATTTGTAGAAAGACTGCATCTGAATGAGGGGTCAGTTACTTCTCTCTCTGGAATCGACGAACACAGCAACGCAGTAAGCTCCAAATATTGCTAAAATTACATAAGCTTTATTTTAGGCAAGCATTTTGTGTGTTTATGTATCAGCCATTGTTTTGATAGTATTAGCATTGTGTGTTCTGCTTCTGTGAGTGCTGTGTGCTAACTTTTAGCTTCCTGCCTGAGGATATAACTGTACTGTGTGCTAACTTTTAGCTTCCTAAATGAGTATATAATTGAACTGTGTGTTTTGAATAAAATGATTTGGCTTTGTTTTTGCCATTTTGTGCAGGGGAACACATGATCCAAATGCATTCAATGACTTTCTTGACGCTTCCATTAGCTAACTCCTTAACAATCTCTAGTAAACTTGCCAATAAAAAAGTTTCTCTGCCAGGAGATAATTGTATCGCTGCTATCAAACTACAAATATGGCCGAATGGGGTGGAGTAGAACTCTCTGACCTGGAGAGAGGCGGGGCATGAAATGCCTCATTCACATTTAAAAGGACTAAAATGAGTCACTCTAAAGACACGCCTCAGAAAAGGGGGGTGTAGAGCTAGAATAACCAGGCATTCAGACCACAAATTAATGATTTACATGTGAAAAGAAGGATTTAAAAGCATGATATGTTCACTTTAAAAGTATCGGCAGAGTCCCCCCATTTCTCCCTCTTGCCAGCACGGCGGTGCTGATGCATGCTTTTATTTCTAGTACAATAGATTATTTTAATGCCCTGCTCTCTGGTCTTCCAAAAAGTCCATTTCAAACCTACAGCTACTTCAGAACTTGGCGGCATTAATTCTGATAAGGACCAGAGGGCGGGAACACATTACACCAGTTTTAAAATCGCTGCATTGGCTCCCTGTGCATTTCAGGATTGATTTTAAGGTTCTTTTAGTAGTTTATAAATGTCATAATGGTCTTGGACCCTCTTATTTATCAGACCTTCTTTTAAATCATGAACCCTCGCGGACACTGAGGTTCTCTGGTACTGGCCTTTTAGTTGTTCCAAGGGTGAGGACCAAGACATACGGCGAGGCCTCTTTCCAACTTTTACACCCCGTCCCTGTAGAACAGTCTGCCAGAGGGCATCAGGGCTTAAGACCTACCATTTTAGCTTGGCTTTTAACTAAATTGTATTTGATTGAAACCACCAACCAGGCCAGAAATCTGGGTGTATTGATGGACTCAGACCTTAACTTTGAGACACACATTAAGGGATTTACAAAATCAGCTATCACCTACCACCAAGGGTAAAAGATCTGATGTCTCATCAAGACTTGGAAAAACTAGTCCATGTTTTAATTTTTAGTCGGCTTTATTATTTTAACAGTGTCTTCACAGGTCTACCTAAAAAATCAATTAAACACCTGCAGCTTATTCAGAACTCTGCTGCTCGAGTCCTCCCTAAAACCAAGAAAGTGGACCACATCAGTCCAGCTGTGAGGTCTTTATACTGGCTGCCTGTTCGCCAGACAATAGACTTGCTGGTCTATAATGCTCTAAATGGTTTAGGACTAAAGAATATCAGTGAGCTTTTGACCCAGTGCAATCCTACCAGAATCCTCAGGTCATCTGGATAATTTTTCTTATCAGTCTTATTAGTCAAAACCAGACATGGGGAAGCTGCATTCAGCTTCTATGCTCCACATGTCTGGAACAAACTCCCAGAAAGCCTCAGATTAACTGAAACACTCACCTGTTTTCAGTTGCCTTTCAATGGTTCTTACCATAATGGGTTTGTATACATGTTAGGGCTGACATGAATTTGAATGAATGAATTTTAATCGCAATTATGATCTGGGCTTCAAAAACAATTCAACGATTCAAAAAATGAAATGGTCCAATTATTTTTTTTGTCCTTCGCAGTTTCTTCTTGTGCTGTTTTTACTTGCAAATCGAGCGCAGCTGTCATTGCAGCGCTCTGCTGCAGACTCCTCCCACCGCCCCGACCGCTTTAGTTTTATTCAGCACGAGTTGCAAACTCAGTTAAAGGCTGGACACACGTCGCTCCTTCTCCATCATTTTCTATGTAAACTTGCGCGAGGAGGCGAAAATCGATGCCCTCCTCCAGCCAAGCGACAGGCGACATTCGTGCATGTAAAACGTTGCGCTTGTGCATGCAGACGTGCACACGGGGTCTTGCGACGCAACACAAGAAAATAGAAAAATTTTCAATATTTGTGAGTCGCAACTAAATAATCCACCAGCTCCCAGAGTCACAGAGAGACAAAAGTTACAAACAGAACTTTTTTCTCAGTTAACACAGTGAACAATCCGGGATTTAAGAAACTCATCAACACTTTGGACAAACGGCATCACTGCCATCTCAACACCATTTTAGTGGACTGTCTCTCTCTGCTGTATGATGAGTGTGGTGAGGGTGTTGTAAACATTTTTTTGAAGCTGATTTCAACGTGAAAATGAAATGTCTCCAGAGTATTTTTTTTTCAGATCACATGGGGCAGAACATAGCTGCTGATCTAAGACAAACAATAGCTATGGGGACCTGGTGGAAAGAAACTAGTCTGCATTACCACAGACAAGCTTCAAATGTCACACTTACTCCAACACCCCCCACCATCTACAATCAAGTTAAATAATCGAGATCTTAATTTCAATCAAAATAATCGTGATTATCATTTTTCCCATAATCGAGCAGCCCTAATACATGTATACATATGTGCTTGTGACTGCGAATAATTTTAAAGAGTGTTTTTATTATGTAATTCTACTTTGATTGATGTATTGTTTTATTTTTAATATGCATAAGTGTTTTTAATCATGTAAAGCACTCTGTGTTGCCTATGGCATGAAAAGTGCTTTAAAAATAAAGTTTGATTTGATTTAATTTGATTTGAACTCGTTAACATGTGTTCACATTTTATGGGCATTTTTATTAGACTACTGGAACTCAAAATCCGACTAGTAACAATTTTTCAGAAACTAGTGACACTTTGTTCCACTAGTTACAACAGAAGCTGTACTAATTAAACAAAGCTTCATACAAGTACCTTAAAAAAACAACCTAGTTGCCTTTTTGAAGAACTAGAGGCCCCATGAGCCGAACTATTTACTTTGTGCTGTTAACTAGTGAGACACAAAAACTCTAACATGTGCACAGGTCAAGCAAAATTTAACTTACTTGTAGTAACTTATCATTTACTGGGATAGTAAATACTGAGGGTGACAAAGCCTACTAGTTAACCAGTAAAGGCATAAGTGCTTGCTTGTACTAGTAGATGTTTAAATGTTCACTAGTTAACTAGATAAAGCCTGTTTGGTCTTACTAGTTATTTGTTGGGACAAAAATGCTTACTTGTTAACTAGCAAAATCCAAAATGTCTACTTGTTACACAAGTGAAATAAAAATCTAATGCCACTTATCAACTAGAGGTCCAACATAGATAACTAGACCATAAATGCTTACTAGTTGACAACTGAAGATCTAAACTGTCACTAGTCACACTAGTTTCACTGAATGCTCATCAGGAGGTGGGAGAGAAGTGTAAGCAGAATGATCTGATTGAATGTCCAGTAGGAACTCCACCCACTGGATATTTAACCCTATAAAGCCCAAGGGGGTGTTGGAGAGCACTAAATTTGGGGACTCCCTCATTCTGCTGGGAGAGTTCCAACGTGGGCAATGACAGCGAGACCTGGAGGGGCGTGATTGGGAGGAATGGCCCCCGTGATCTAAATCCGAGTGGTATTTCGCTGCTGGACTTCTGTGCTTGTCATGGATTGTCCACAATGAACACCTTGTTCAAGGAATATGATTGTCCACATGTGCACTTGGCACCAGGACACTCTAGGCAGCAGTTTGATGATTGACTTTGTAGTTGTATCGTCGGACTTGCAGACACATGTCTTGGACACTCAGGTGATGAGAGGGGCGGAGCTGTCAACTGATCACCACCTGGTGGGGAGTTGGCTCAGATGGTGGGGGAGGATGCCGGTCAGGCCTGGCAGACCCAAGTGGTTGTAAGGGTCTGCTGGGAACGTCTGGTGGAGTCCCCTGTTAAAAAGAGTTTCAACTCCCATCTCTGGCAGAGCTTAAACCATGTCCCGGGTGAGGCGGGGGACATTGAGTCCGAGTGGGCTGTGTTCCGTGCCTCTATTGTTAAGGTGACCAGCCGCAGCGGTTGCTAAGGCAAAAACTCTGGCATTGGAGGAGTTTGGAGAGGCCACGAAGAATAACTTCTGGATGGCTTCGAGGAGATTCTGGTACACCATCTGGTGGCTCAGGAGGGGAAAACAGTGCTCCATCAACACTATGTACAGTGGGGATGGGGGGCTGCTGACATCAACACGGGGCATTGTGAGGCGGTGGAGGGAATACTTCGAAGACCTTCTCAATCCTAGCAAAATGTCTTTCTATTCTATTCTACTGTCATTTAGCAGACGCTTTTATCCAAAGCGACTTACATTTGAGAGTAAGAACAACACAAGCATGAATTCAAACAAGATGGGGCGTCATAATTAAGTGATAGTCAGACCGCTTTGAGTCCAGCTGGACCCAGGTGCTGTCATGTAGTGCTAGAGGCAGTGCATATCATTTTTTTTTTTTTATTTTGTGTGTGTTTTTTTTTAAAGTCATTTAATTTAAATATGAGATCACGATTTCATCACACAATCTCAACTTGGGCATAAGTGCATGATTTCATCACACAATATCATTTTGGGCTTAAGTGCACACAGCTTCTTCAGTACTTGGTTGAGCCAAAGAGCTGGACAAATCTTTCTAACTCATTTAGTTAAGCTAAATGTGGAAATGCTCCTTAAACAACTGAGTCTTTAGGTTGCTCTTAAAAGTGGATAAGGACTCTGCGGATGTGTCTTCTGATGAGGAACCAGAGTCTGGGGACCCTGGTGTTGGCTCTCCCATCTCTGGGGCTGAGGTTGCTGAGGTGGTTAATAAGCTCTTCAGTGGCAGGGCCCCTGAGGTGGGTGAGGTCCGCCAGAGTTCCTTAAGGCTCCGGATGTTGTAGGGCTGTCTTGGCTGACACCCCTATGCAGCATCGCGTGGACATCATGGAACAGTGGACCAGCTCAACAGTCTCTGCAGGGTCTTGGAGGGGGCACAGGAGTTTACTCAATCAGTCTACATGTGCTTTGTAGTCTTGGAGAAGGTATATAACCGTGTCCTCTGGGGACTCCTGTGGGGGGAGTATGGAGTGCCAGAACCCCTTGTATGAGCTGTCCTGTCTCTGTACAACCGGTCTCAGAGCTTGGTCTGCATTGCTGGCAGTAAATCAGATCCTTTTCCAGTGCGGGTTGGACACTGCCAAGGCTGCCCTTGTACAGGGTCCACTGAAAAAAGGCAACTTTTCTTGGTTCACCTTGCAGAGCAATTGCGGAAGCGGTTTTGGCAAGAGAAGGCCTTGAAGGAAGAAAAAAGTTGCAGCTTCAACAAACCCCAGGATATTCCCTTGGAAAAAAGCAGTGTCATGTGCTGAAGAAGTGCAACAGGAACCACAGTACAGAAAAGTATTCATAATGAGTAATGAGATAAATATACATGCCGCAAATGTAGGAAAGATAAACCATAGGTTTGTGTAGACTGCTGAACTGAACTGAACTGAGCCGTTGGATGTGGCAATGCTGTAGGGGATGCTTTTGTAATCCGCCTGCTCAGCTACTGATCCACCCTGCCGCTGACTCAACCGCTTCATCTAGGAACTACACAGCCTGGGGCTTTATTTATAAAACTGTGTGTAGCAATGCAAGCTACTGGTGGCTGTTGTGATTGGTGTTAACGCAAGGGGTCGCTCCAGTTACGGGTACTGAGAATGTATAGAAGAAGAGTGCCTCAGGTGTGGGGCAGGTGATTGTATGTGGAAGTGTGTGTATTGTGAAATGGCGGTTAGCCTGTGGTAATAAAAAGTTCAGCATAACTAAAGCCGACCTCGACCATCTATTAGAACACAAACACGACAGTGCTTGCTGCGCAAAAGCAAAATGCTGCACACTTCTACTTTCAGATTTATAATAGCCTGCGCAAGCAAAGCCCACACCTGTTTCCATTCATAAATGAAAATCAACTCTAAAGCGGGCGTATGTGATGGAACGCCTTCCCACACCTACATTGTGGCTATAAATGGTCAGGTGGATGCCTATGATACATATTCATCACATTATTTGCATGATGGCCCCCCTCTTAAATCCAGTGTCTATTCCTCTGCCTTCAAGCAAGCTCGGGTTACCCCCCTGCTGAAGAAACCCACTACCAGCCTGTCTGCCTGCTTCCATTCATGTCTAAACTACTAGAGTGTGTCGTCTTCAGTCAGGTGTCACAGTTCCTACAAGACAGCAACCTGTTAGATCCATATCAGTCTGGCTATTGGCAAGGCCACTCTTCTAAAACTGCTCTCCTGTCAGTTACTGATTCCCTACGGCTTGCCAGATCCGCTGGTCAATCCTTATGCTGCTGGACCTGTCTGCTGCCTTTGACATGGTTAACCATCAGATCCTCCTCTCCACACTCTCGGAGCTTGGCATCTCAGGATCTGTCCTTTTGTGGCTTGTCGTACCTCACAGGAAGATCCTTCAGAGTATCTTGGCGAAGGGGAGTGTCCAGATCACATGAGCTGACAACAGAGGTGCCTCAGGGTGCTTGGCCCTCTTCTCGTTTCATGATACACCTCCTCACTTGGTGCAGTTATTAACTCTCATGGTTTCTCCTACCACCGCTATGCAGATGACACTCAGATTTTCCTTTCCTTCCCACCTGATGACACAACAGTCTTAATGCGAGTATCAGCATGCCTTGCTGATATCTCTGCATGGATGAAGGATCGCCACCTAAATCTGTCCAAGACGAGTTTATTGTCTGTCCAACCAATCCTTCCTCACTACCACCGTGCCACAGATAAGCATGCAGCTTGACTCTATCACTCTTGTGCCTACTTCTTCTATTAAGAATTTTGGTGTCATGGTAGACAAACAGCTGACCTTTAAGAACCATGTTGTCTCGGTTGCCCGGTTGCAGATTAGCTCTCTACAACATCAGGAGGATCAGACCCTACCTAACAGAACACACGACCCACGACGAGCCTGGTCCAGGCTCTGGTCATTTCACGCATTGACTACTGCAACTCCTTACTGGCTGGCCTGCCTGCATGCTCAGTTAAACCTCTGCAGATGATCCAGAATGCAGCAGCACGTCTGGTCTTCAACCAGCCCATAAGAGCTCATGTCACTCCGCTGCCAATTGCTCTTCACTGGCTTCTAGTTGCAGCGGAACAAATTCAAAGCTCATCTTCTGGCTTACAAAAAATAACCCAAATGGCTCCTGTCTACCTTCACTCCTTAATCCAGAGCTACACTCCCTCTTGACAGTTACGCTTTGCCAGAGAAAGTTGCCTTGTGCTCCCACCACAACGTGGCGCAAAGTCAGTAGCTAGACTTTTTTCCTTTGTTGTTCCTCATTGGTGGAACGAATTACCAAACTCTGTCCAATCTGCAGAGTCCTTATCCACTTTTAAGAGCAAGCTAAAGGCTCGGTTGTTTAAGGAGCATTTCCACACTTAGCTTAACTTTTCGATTCATCAGAATGAGTTAGAAAGATTTGTCTAGCTCTTTGGCACAACTCAGCACTGAATAACTTGTGTGCACGTATGCACAGGATGACATTGTGTGATGACGTTGTGATCTTGTATTTAAAAATGGGACTTAGAAAAAACAACAACAAAAAAATCAACAACAAAAGCACTGCCTCTAGCTCTACATGACAGCACCTGGGTACAACTGGACTCATAGCAGTCTGACTGTCACTGAGTTTGTCACGGTGGTTGCCTATAGTCGGAATCTCCCAGCTGTCCCTGAAGGCATCCTTCCTCCAGTGCGCTCCTGATTATTGATGCGCTCCTGATTATTGATGCGCTCCACCTGCGCTGCGTGCTTTATATACCAGTGCACAACACCACTCCTTTGCCAGATCGTCTTGGTTAACTCCCTGCACTTTCCAGCCCTGATTTCTGCCTGCCTGCCTGTTTTTGATCTCCGACCCGTTTCTGACCTGGATATCCGGATTTATTGCCTGTTCCCTGTCTGGTAACTCTGATTTGACCCAGCTGATAATCTGACCCCTGGACTGTCTATTTGGATTTGGATTTGGATTTGGATGTGGATTTGGATCTTGGATTAATGCAACCTGTTTCTCTCTCTCCCTTCCGCTGGAGGAACCATCCGGACCCCCTCCCCTTCTTTGAACACATACCCAACTCAAAGTCTCAGTTTAACCATCATCTTCCCTTGCTAACCCATCCTGTTTCAGCAGCCCCGACAGACGCAGCGGATCTCCTCACTGTTATTGCAATACAGGAATTCTCAATTTCTCCCGCCGGTACGTAATCATCTGTATACATAAATCCCCATTTTGTCACCTGTTCTCACCTCGGCTCTCCTATTCTCGCAGGCTAGCGGGCTACGAGACCGGACCCGGTTTTCCTGGAAGCCACTCACTATTATTCAATAAACCTGTTTTCAATCCAATCCTCTGTCCTGATACTGTTTTACGGTCCAGTTTGCTAAATCCCTCACAGAGTTATGACGTCCCATCTTGTTTGAATCCTTGCTTGTGTTGTTCTTACTCTCAGATATAAGTCACTTTGGATTAAAATGTCTGCTAAATGACTATAGAATAGAATAGAATAAACAAAGAAAAATTAACTAATTTACTGTGTTTTGTTCAGATATGTTTCAGTGTTTTGTGATGCAAAATATAAAAAAAATATATATTTAAGAAAATGAAAAATGGCACAGTAACTTCTTTTTACATGGGATCTTTATAGTTATTGTAATAGTGGTAGATAAAAATGTACTTTATTAATCCAGAGGGAAATTCAAGTGTGCAGCTGCTGCATAAATAAAAAACCAAAAGGCATGTTGGAATAAAAACCTCACAAAAACAAGCCATAATGGCACAAACCTGCATGAAATAGTGTGGTAAAAAAATGAATCTAAAGTAAACAGGAAAAAAAGATTCTATCATCTCTACAGATTTGAACTGAAGGGAACATTAGATGTGTCTTGCACTTGTAATCAAGGTGGGAGAGCAATATGCAGACTACTTAATTTGAAAAACAATGGGTCAGTAAGTGGGATGATTAACTATGTTAGAGGAAGGGGGCACTGCAGGAGAAACTGAAAATGCTGGTAAATTTAGTCTTAAAGGCAATTGCATTTCTACACTGACTGTAAAAAAAATAAATAAATAAACAGGGCAGCACAGAAAAAGAGTAATTTAATAAAGGTTCATTTATTACAGTCATTGATGTGTTTCTCTCTGAGATAAAGAGGAGATTTTATCATGAGAACTGTGTTATAACGGAAGGCATACAAGGGGGTGTGAACAGAGTGAGGCTTTGTCTACATGGCACCAAAGCCAGTTTAGGTGTGAAAACAGTGGTGAACACGAGGAGAAAGGCGTCAACATTCTCACAACATTACTGTAGTACATACTAGAAGGCTGTGGGGGTTGCTAAAGAGTAACACTCCAAAGGTAGCTCAAAACAACACATGCACAGATAAAGGCTCACTGCGTCTTGCAGGAAGTACACATTGAAAGCAGAAAAGAGAAGATGGCTGGGGATTCACTGTGAAACAAAAGAGAAACATTTCTTTGGACTAATGAAGAAGTGGTGCGTATTCTTAAAAAAACTCTGGACTACAAAGCATAAAACACTTGAGGAAGGGTGGATTGGGAATCGACGCGTTTTTCATTACATTGACGTCATATCCTGTAGTGGTGCGGTTACGCTCTCCCCCCAGATGGCAGAGGACTCAAACCTATCCACTTTGGTACCTGGTTTCAGACATGCTTGGTTTTATGGAGGCTAGATTTTACTGCAATCCGGTGTGTGGGGATCTGAGACACTATTTTTCTGACTATTCTGTTTACAAGATTCTTATTGGGATAAATATAAATAACTCACCTGAAAATTACTATTTCATTATGGATGAGACTGAAATTCCAGAAAAATTAATATTTTATGCTTTGAAATTTGGACAATAACATTGAATTATCAAAAAAGAAAAAAAAAGACAAAAAGAAAGAAAGAAAACCAGATCAATATCCTAATCTGATGGTTTAGGTTTAGCTTTAACTGCCATGTGCACTGTTGCATGTTCTACTAGTTTAGCAGCAACCTGTGCACACATGGACTACGAAGAAAAAAGTTGTGGTGTAAGAGACCTAAATCAGAGACACACAAACATCTGATATTCATATAAACAGCTTCCACAAGTTTGTTACTCATGAATAAAAACTCTTTTAAACTTTTAGTTTGATGAATCCTGACCTGAGAGTTTCCAGTTTGCAGTCTGGACTCTTCAGTCCACCACACAGCTTCTTCAGTCCTGAGTCCTGCAGGTCGTTGTTACTCAGGTCCAGTTCTGTCAGACTGGAGGACTGGGAGCTGAGGACTGAGGACAGAGGTCCACAGCTTGTCTCTGAGAGACCACAAGCATTTAGCCTGGAGAGAAAGTTACAGAGAAAATGCAGGTAAGACGTAACAAATATTACAATGTTTGGTTTGTAGTTTGATGTTTAGAGAATGGACACATTTACAAGTGATGGAATAATCTTGTATTGATGACATTGTGATAGATCTGTGAGGGACATAGCTAGTCATTAAATGATTGTGATCAGGACTGTTTTTACAGGACACTGTTATCTTTAGTGCCCCTGGGAGTGAATACAGTTGTAGAAAAAGATCAAAGGACTTTATTGCCTTCTTCTGTGGTTGGTCAACGTGAACCTCACTCCAGGGGTCCAGCACGAGTGGAAGAGAGACAACTGTTCCATAGGGGGATAGGCTAAATAGGGATGTGTCCTGAGACTGGAATCTAGTTATAACATTATTGGCTGGCCTGTGTTTCCACGTGTCTTCTGGTTGTGTTTGAACTGAAACAGATCTGAGTGTCTGTTGTTCATTGAGAGAATTTTCCTAACAATAAGTGTTTGCTGTAAATAAATAGTGTTTAATATAGGGCAGGGTGATTAATCAAATTTTATTCTCAATTACAATCTGGGTTTTCAATTATCATAAAAATGAAGTGATCCAATATTTTTTACTCCTTCGTAGTTTACTCTTGTGCTGTTTTCAGTTGCAAATCGAGCACTACTGGCATTACAGCGCTCTGCTGCAGACTCTTCCCACAGCCCCAACTGCTTTGGCTTTATTCAAGAGTTTCCAACATCTCTCAAGTTAGACTGAAGAGTCACGACTAAATAACCCACCAGCTTCCAGAGAAATAAAAGGATAACAAACCTTATAAACAAACATAAGTTTTTTTTTTCTCACCAAAGACCAGTGCTCAGTTAACACAGTGAACAGCCCGGGATTTAAGAAACACATCAACACTTTAGACAAACGGCTTCCCTTGCTATCTCATCACCATTTTAGTGGAGTGTGTTTGCTTGTCCTGTATGATGAGTGTCGAGAAGGATGTGGCTACAATCCAATATTTCGCCACCGCTACGGACCTGTGGTCAAGCCGCACCATAGAGCTGTATATAAATCTCACAATGTCTCCAGACTAATTTTTTTTCTAGATCACACTGGGCTGAACATAGCTTCTGGTCAGAGACAAACAATAACTTCAATCAAAATAATAATGATTATCATTTTTGCCAGAGCAGCCCTACTTTGTTGTAATCAACCACATTTATTTGTTCTGCTTTGTTTTTATAATCTTTCAAGAAATGCTGTCACACTGTGGTTAGCATTTATTTATACAGCACCTTTTACAAAGGCTTCACAGAAGTAATAAACTTGATAAAAAGAGAAATAGCAAAAACAGTCATATAAGCCTAATTTTAAGTAAAAGCTTATTGTATCTGAAGAGTTCAAACTATGTAGAAATAATGGCAAATCTACAGTGTGGTTGTGTCCGTGACAATCAAATTTTTAAAATACTTTTGTTTCCAAAATTGTATGTTTGTGTACTTTTTCTGTACCAAGTAAATAATTAGGAGGTGTTACATATTTGTGCTTATGTTGTGGAACACCCCAAGTTACATTCTGCTGGGCTGCTCTTGTGAGAGTTTCTGGTAGATGACAAGCACCCACATGTAACCGTCTAGAAGAGATGCTGCAGGTTGCAAAATGATGCTTTAGATCTGAACATTTTGCAAGGGCCCTGAAGCAGCCAATGAGGTATTAATTTCTTTTATTCTGTATTTTACTTTGATGATTATATATATATATATATATATATATATACATATACATATATATATATATATTTTTTTTTACAAGCTGTGCACATAATTTTATGTTAAACTGACACAATGTGGGTTTTTTCTTCCCTTTTAACTCTCTAGGTGTCAAAGTAGCAATTTTGTACCAGTCAAGGTAACTGAATGAAACCATTCATATAACAGAGGTGTCGGTTTACGAAGGACCTTTATATATGTGCAGCCTCCACAGATGGTCCAGTCAGAACAGATGAGGTATACAGCACCAGTCCAACACAGTTCTCCTTATGCCACGCTTTATTGTTGCTGAGTCACATTCTACGTATAAACACATGTATATCTGTAAGTCTGTGGTTTCTATCAAGAGAAAAAAAATACACAGAATGATCCTACGGAAGCTGAGAGTGGTCATGATCACATGATTTTTTCTCGTGATAATGGATTATTTAAAAACAGGGTGGCAGGGGGCCTGGAGATGTTCCTGGTCCATCACAGAACCAACACAGAGAGAAAAACATTCAATCAGACTCACACTCACTCCTAGAGAGAGTTTAGAGACTCAAACCAGCCTAACATGCAGGTCTTTGGACGGTGGGAGGAAGCCGGAGAAAACCCACGCAGAGAAGGAGAACAACCAAACTCCACACAGGTTCCCCCCAGAACTTGTTAATATATAAGAATTATAAAAATAAGAAAAATTACGTATGTACATTAATTAATTATATCGGATTTTATTGAGTGTGTTTGTGGTCTACAGGGAGCAATGTTGACTTCTAACTGCTGCAGGATGATGCAGGCATCCTTTCTAGATAGAAATGACTTCCCAAAGTCATCTCCATCCTTTTTATGGGAAACTGAGAAAGTAGTATTAAGAGCATAATCATCTCAATTTCCACCTACAAAGAAAGAAAAACAACAAGAAGCTGAGCTGGAACAGAAAATAAAACAACTACAAACCATCATCGCTTCTAAACCAACTGAAGAGACAGAAAGCAAACTAAGAAAATACAACTTACAACTGAATGAAATCATAAAGAATAAGACTATTTATGAAGCATCGACTGTGACAAGAACATTTTCATCATGACAGCAGATGTGGTGAACTATTAGCAAATTAGCTCAAACAAAAGCAGGAAAAAACAACCATCTCCAACATTAAGGACTCGGCAGGAAAGCCGACCCAGATACCCGAAGAGATTAATAACATGTTTAAAGAATTCTATGCAAACTTAAACTCATCTGAGAAAACAGATGAGGAAAGAATGAAGTTATTTCTAAACAACATCAACCTACCACAGTTAAATGAAGATCAAGTTAACATGCTGGACTCACCAATAACACATGAAGAACTTTACACTGCTCTTAAATATCTGCCTAATAACAAAGCACCAGGACCCGACGGCTTTCCTACAACATTTCTGGGTCATTCTAGCACCCCTAGTTTGCTGAGTCATGTCTGAAATACAACATAATTCCAATATACCAGAAAACATGAATAAATAAGTCCCTCACAAACCAGAAATGCAGATACTAAACTAATACAGTACAAGATACTCCACAGAACTGACTACACAGGGCACAGGATGTTCAAAATGGAATATTACTCAGACACCTTTACTAACTGCTCTAAAAACACCATGATAATTACATCCATGCCATATGGCACTGTACACCAGTTCAACAATTCTGGAAATAAATCCCAGAATGTCTTTCTCATTCCACGAGCTGTCACATCACTCTGGAACCCTCAATCTGCCTACTAAGCCCTGTTTCCACCGACAGCTGCGAGTCAGGACACATTTTTTGTGTTTTCACACGAGAACACTGGGAAAGGTACCTTAACATCTGACCCGACCCGTCCTACTTTGTTGGGTCCCTTCTGTTGGGGTACCAATCTAACCAACCTGACCCAAAAGGGTGGAGTTTGACACACTGTGTTGATTGGTTGAGAAAAAAAAAGTCACTTCATATGCAACCTGCATAAAATCAAAGCAAGAACGGCTCCTTGTTTGGAGCAAAATATTTTTTGTTGATTAAATCTCTGTTTAAAATGGTGTTATGAAGCACTGCTGTAAGGGAAATCAAAAGGATTATCATTTTCATTATACTTGATCCTGATCCTGAACTAATCATTTATTAGTTTTAGAAATTAACTTTGTATCTACTTTGTAGCAGTTTGCATTTTAATCACTAAGAAGTAGAAAATGTATTCAGCTGCATTCTTTGTCAATGTGTGTGTGTCGGGAACCAAGACTAAAGAAGAAGAGAAGAGGAGATCACTGTGTCCCTGACTCCCTATACCTTATCTTAGTAGAGAATGCTCAAACCTGTAAGCCTTCAAGTGTGTAACTACTTTTCCATGTGCAGTGGAAGGACTTCATGAACCTCCCCTATATATGCTTTGTAATGTGTGAAACAACTCAGTGTGTGTATCATACCTGTATGGTGCATACACTCCTTGCAAGTAAAATTGTATACATGAAGTAATGCTCTGTGTTCTTTTTGTGTTGAAAGGTTTAGTTTTGCAGTGCTTGTGTTGGGGAGAATTTCCCTAACAACCACCAAGAAAAAAGAAACTGTTGGTAATGCCATCCTCCTCCTTTGTTTCTTAGTCGTGTTTTGGTTTTACTTTAAAATGGCACTGTGATGGTGTTATGCTATTACGTAGAAGAGGCACCTATCGCTATCCATAGGATATGCCTCTCAGGTAAGGTTACGATGGCTGTGGAAACAATGAAATCATTGTTTACAAACCATATCCACACCCTAACTGTTGCGACCCGCACCCGTTGGAGGAAATTAGTCTCTAAGTAACACACAAACATCTCTATGAATAAATCAAACAGTTCTCCTTTTAGCACTTACTATCTCAAATAAAGCAATACTCATGAACTGGAAATCAAAAAGCCAAACCAACGTCACACAATGAAAAAACTGGGAGTACTGATTTCCAGTCTAACTTCTGCAGGAACAAAGGACCTGCAATAGCTTCTTCATGCTTTGGATGCAGCAGTCTGTCTCTGAAGGAGCGCTGCAGGACTGTCAATGTGTTCAAATGTTAGGTGGTGGGGAGAAGGATTGTCCTTCTTCCTGGATGAGAGTGAGGTATCTAAGCATAGCATTTGTATGGTACACACTCAAGTTTTTACCATATAAGGTTCTCTGTCCTACAGACTGGATTGACACAAGAACATGCATTCCATGCAAATGAGCATCCTATAGGCAAACTCTATGATTGGAGGACACAGGACTAAGGGATTTTCTTTGTTTAAACCCTATATAAGACAGAACGACACATCAGGTCTTTAGGTCTTTGTTCTGGTTTTGGGACCTCCAGATTTTGCTGCAGAAATCTGTTTTGATGTCTGAACTTTTGTAATAAACTTCTTTTTATTATTCAAGTCAGCGTCCAGAGACGTTTTTGCCTGAAAGCCAATTTTTCCACATCTCCTGATCAAGATACATCAAATCTAACATCACGAAGTACTGGTCGTGCAGTGCCTTTTTTCCTTCAGCTGACTTCCAGAGGGCAATCTGAAAGACAGGTGTGTTTTTCTCTTCTTTTCTGGGGAGAGGAAAGGGGGTCACTCCGCAAAGCTCTCTGTGTGGGTATGTTTGTGGAATTGTTGTCTGTACAGGTGTCTCTGCTAAATTTATTGTAAGTTGTTTTTTCTCTCCACATCGCAGGTGAAGTGTAGACAGGGGGGTAATTGATGTAGAAAAAAGAGGGACAAAGAAAAGAAGCAGACAAGCAGCATAAAGGCTGCGAGGAAATTTATAGTGAGGACAGAGATCCTGCACTTGTAACAAGGGAAAAGAGATGGTTAAGCCTCAGAAATAGTGAAGTGTTATGAGTTTTTGGAGTTTCTAAAATGTACATTTGAAAGTTTATAAATTTATGCAAATTCAGGGTCTGGGCCCAAAGCCCTTTGAATCGTAAGACATAAGAATAAATTAAAGCCGCAAGCGGCATCCATCGGGTCCGAGCGGCCTGGACCCCGCCACCCGATGTTGCCATGACAACAGGTGGTGTAACGCGTTAAGGACCCAACAAGTATGAATCCTGTCAAGTTTGGTGGAGTTCCCACGTATTCCTGTGGAGATATGAGCAAACCGTGTTTCATGGCGAGAAGGTCATTTTCCGTCGGTTGCCACGGTAACACGCTTTCTGCTATTAGAAAGATTTGAATATCGTTTGGTCCCCAACTTGTGAGGAAGGTTCCCACCAAGTTTGGAGTCAGTCGCACGAATCCCCTCAGACTAGTTCGTTCAAATACGATGTGTGTAAAGTGCAAAAAATGGCCAAAAAATGGACGCACACGCCAAGATGGCGGGCACCCCGTTGCCATGACAACAGATGTTTGATTGACTTTTTTGCTCGACTCGGGGTGTTACACGTGTGTGCCAAGTTTCGTGTTCCTGCGTCGAAGTAGACGTTTGTGTCCCCATTATATTGGGGGTAATTTATTTTTTCTAGGTGGCGCTGTTGAGCCATTTTTGCATTGAAGTGTATGCAGTCCATAGAATATTGCAATTTTCGCCGGGCTTGAGGTGTGTGCCAAGTTTCACAACTTTTCATGGGTGTTTAGGGGGTCAAATTAGGGGTCGAAGCGCTTAGGAGGAGAAGTATAATAATAAACATAGCAGAAACAATAGGGCCTTGCCATACTTTGTATGGCTCGGACCCTAATAAATTGTTCAGTGTCATTTGGACTCCAGTTTAGAGCGATTAGTGGTGTAAAAGCAAGAGTGTAAGAATCTCAGGCCTGGGATAAGAATTTGATAGAAAAATTGTAGGATTTTTAAGGAATTAAGATTAAGATGAGAAGAAGATTTTGTGAGGCATATAAAAGTAAAAAGAGTTGAGTCAGCACTGACGGAGAGGGTGTTGGTGTGAGGTTGAGTGAGAACAGCTGTGTGTGTGTGTGTGTGTGTGTGTATGATAGGAGCCGCGGTGTGTGCGTAACTCTGCTAGAGTGTCTGATTGGGCTGAGAGGGCATATGTGAGTTAGGATGAGTGGGAGTGGGCAAGGAAATAGGTGTGTGCATGTGTTTCTGTGTGTGGTTGGGGCGGGGTTAAGTGCATTTGTGGGGGGGGGGGCCTAGGCGGGCCTGGGGGTGGTGGGCCTTGGGTCTGCCGCTGTCCTCATCCTCTCATTTCCCCGGGGCCGGGTCCCGGGGTGGCTGCGCTGGTGGGCTGCTGGCTCTATGGGGGTTGGGTCAAGGGGTCAAGGGGGGGTGCTTGGGGCTCGCTGTGCGCTGGTCCGCCTGGGGTGTCCCCCACGGGGCATCGTGGGTGGGTTGTGTGTGGCGTGATTGTGTGGTGGTGAGTGATTGTGGGTGCGGCACGGGGGAGGGTGTGAGTGTGGGGTTATATGGGGTGCAGGTTGAAGTAGATGGGGAGTGGGGGGAGGGAGCCAATAGCACCCTGGTTCCCGGGGTGTGCGGCTGGAACATCGGGGTGTGTGCTGGCCTACGCCGGGTGGCTGTCTGGGGGGGGCCTGGTCCTCCTAGGCATTTTGGGGGCACTCTGCCTTTGGGGGGTGGGGCGGCCACCTCTGGGCTCCTGGGGCTCTGGGCCCTTCGCTTGGGCTGCCCTGGGTGGCTGGTCCCTGGCGGGGCCGGCGGCTGCTGATCTTGGCCCACTGGGGCCTGTGCCCCAGGACCGTGGGGGGCTCTTGCTGGGGCTCTCCTCTGCCACCCTTCGGGTGGGGCTGGAGTCGTCTTTGTGGTGGGGTGGCTTGGGTTGGTGCTCCGGGTCTGCTGCTGAGGGCCCGGCCCAGGCCCTGGTCTGCCTCTGGCCTCCGTGGAGGCGAGGTCGCATTTGCATGATCCCACTCACCACTCCTCATCACTGATCACTCCTTGTTTCTCATGCTCTGCATGCTGACACAGTCACTGAGTTGTCTAGTGGGTTTTTAATACTAAGCGATAATTATAAAAAAAATTTTTTGTATTTTTCCTGTGAGTTAGTATCTGGTCGCTGTTATGTCTTTTTGATTTGGTTATTATTTAAAAACTCTTAATGACTGGCAGCCCTGTTTTTTTTTTTTTGTTTGTTTGTTTGTTTTTCTGTGTGTGTGTTTCTGCTTTTGTAAAAGTTGTAGGAAATTTTCTGGTGTGTTCATGTACAGGTGTAACAGTTTGTTGTCTGGTGATGGTGTGGATTGAAGGGTCGTTTCCTTCTGTCTGTGATCTTTTTGTCTCCTTTCTTCTTTCCCTTTTGCTCTTTTTGCTATTTTCCATCTTTTTCTGTCCCCTCTGGTCAGGTCCAGCAAGATTACATAGATTCCGTGATTCAAAGTAAATAAATAAATAAATTAATCACATTATCAAGAGGAGCCTTACCCATAGGCCTCCCCTTGGCAGAGCAAACTTGTTCAGCACGATATAGCAACCAGATTATCATTTTGCTTGCTATGATGCTGGACAGGACAAGTTAAAAAAAAAAAGAGTGTCTGATGTGTGTGTGTGTGTGACCAGCTGGGGTGTGGTCTGAGCAAAATTAAAGTTTTCAATGCATGTTTGTGTTTCTATAACTTTTAAATGATAAATTCTTTTCAAAGGGTTTTCTAATAAGTAATAATCTAATGAACTGCTATTGAAATGCTTCTGTATTTCAATGGGCCAACTTTTCAGAGGTAACTCAATAAACCTTCGGAAAAATGAGCCTTTTTTGAGGAACTTCATCTAAAAATTTTAATTGTAATAATGAGTGTCTGCAATTTGGCAGACAGACTATTATTTTGGCAATAATTTAATAGATTTTCCTCAAAAAGGACTTTTATATATGTGTGAATGTTCTGTTAGTGGCTAAAATATTATTAATTGCCTTGCGCATTTCCGGACACATATTTTTTTGTGTTCTTTTATGAACCACTACAGAAAATTATGAGGGTGTTTCTTTAACATCACAAGAAAATCAGTTTCTGTGTCTAATTTGGATGGAAAACAGGGACAGAGTTTATTTCACTGTGTTACAACCAACATGCACATATGGTCCGTGTACGTTCAGGCAATTCGTTTTTTCGTTTTAAACCAAAATCAGAAAAATGGAAGTACTGTCGTTTTTCTGTTTTTTCATTTACAATCAAAATCGTAAAAACGGATAAACAGAATCGATTTTCCTTTCTTACTAACAGAATTCAAAGACAAAAACAAGAACATCCTCATTTAAAATCCGCCCTGTTTTTGGATTTTGGTAATTCCTTTTTTTTTATTTTTCCTTCTGAATTGAAAGGTGAAGACATGTTAACAGGCTGTCTGGAAGTTAGAATAATTCTTTCAAAATAAAAGCCTAGATTAATGCGTAGCACTGTGCAAGCACATACTGCGTTGACTCATACACAACAATATTAATATGTTCGTTCGGGCAGACAGCGACCTCAAGGTGATGACAATATTAATAATAATAATAATAAAATAATTAAATAGATAGATAGATAGATAGATAGATAGATAGATAGATAGATAGATAGATAGATAGATAGATAGATAGACAGACAGACAGACAGACAGACAGACAGACAGATAGATAGATAGAAATTAAAGCCTAGTGGGTAACAAGTAACCAGGATTAAAATGATTGTTCACAGTGATCACAGTGCTGTGAACTGTTCATAGCTATTATTCCTTGCTGGCTAAGTTACATTGAACGTCTGCAATTTACCTGTACCAAGCCGTCAAATAACATGGTGAACAACTTAATCTGCCAAAGCGGAAAATCAGCATTTTCATTCAGATTTTTCCAGTGGGTGGGTCATTTTGTGCAGTTTTCTCAATAGTAAATGTAAATGGTGGAGTCTAGAAAAGTTGTTTCATCAGTACAGCAGGAAAACTTCTAATATTCAATTACCTTACACAGCTGCTGTTACTGAATCACCACAAGGTGGCAGAATACATGAGGGAAATGGACTGGACTTTTGGCAGGCTACACATACTGAAGACTTTATTCCATGTGGGAATGCCAAAGATTGAAACAATATACCATCCACTCCAATGTACAAAGGAGGCTGTTGCCACAGTTTCCACAACAGTGCCTGATATGGAGCCTGAGTGAAATTAGGGTGTAATCAAGACCTGTTTCTATGTTTATATCATCATAGAATAAGCGTGGAGCTGTCACCCAAATAAAAAAAAAATGGGACCTTATCACGTTATAATGTGATATGTTTATTTTAAGAACACAGCCTGTACTGTATGCAGATGTTGTTACGACCTTTATTGGAGCAAAATACATTTTATGGAAAATATTCTCATCAAGCAGAAACATTTCAGTTCTTTTTGACAATGATTAATTAATGATTAATTATAAGCAACACGGTGCGTCACCTGCCTGCACGCAGTGAGACGGTGCGTGCATGTGTCTGAGTTGCAGTAGAGTGTGTGCGCTGCTTTTAGTTAATAACTTGTCTCCTGAAATTAAAAATGAAAATTATAAAGGCTCTATGCACAGCTGGGACTGGGAGAAATAAGTTGCAGACACAAAGACGTGGTCCTGTCTACTTAAAGGGTGAATCCCATTTCACCCCTTGGCCCTACCCCTTAGCCCTTCCCCTTCGTTTTGCGCGTTCACGTGAAGGGGTAGGGGTGTCCCAATTCCTTTTAGGACCGAGGGGTAGGGGTAAGGGGTAGGGCTATATACCCCTTCAAACGAAGATTTTTCAGAGGCACACTTGAAACGGAGGGGTATGAAAAATTTCCTGTTCTATATGAGAAAGCAAGTGTTTCTACGCACATCACGCTTTCTTGAGATGCAGGACAACACACACTCGCAAAAAAAAAAAAAAAAAAAAAAAAAAAGGCACAGAGAAAAGAGCGTATACCAGCACACACGATTAATTTTAATGGCATGCAAAATTCGTACTTTGCGTCCTACATATGCCTGTCGATAAGCAATAAGTCAATTAATTGCACGGTAACGAAAAAATGAGCGCAACAAGTTTGCCGCCGCGATAGTTTTCATTAGCCCCCCCCATCTTACTGCACCATAGACTGTGTATGACAACAGGTTTCACTATGCAGTATCTCGACTGAACGCTGTTGTGGAGTGATCTCTCTCATGTCATGTTTGACAGCAGCATGTAGCAGCACGAGACCGTGGTGAACCACTGTGCGAGCCGGTACGCTGCGTTTGTTTACAGGGCTACTCTCACGCATCGGCCGTTAGTCTCGTGCATTTGAATGGCTTCTTACGCTCTCACGCTAAACCTCCGATTTCTCACGCTGGAATACACTTTAAGAATACACTTTAAGAGCAATGCCGGCTAATATTTATTGGTTTTTTTTATTTAGTTTCTTCCAGTATCTGTGTAAAATGTTCTTTAGTGACTACTGATGACGTATGTGACTGTTGAAGGGGTGTCCCAATTCGTAGGGGTGGGCTTTTCAGCCCTACCCCTTCTAGCTCCGTTTTAAGGGGTAAGGGGCAAGGGGTAGGGGTAAGGGGTAGGGCCAAGGGGTGAAATGGGATTGGGCCAAAGAGTGCAACGTCATGTCCTTGAGTCAATGCAGTATGTGCTTGCACGATGCTACGTGTTAATCTAGGCTTTTAATTTGAAAGAAATATTCTAACTTCCGGGCCGCCTGCTAACATGTCTTCATCTTTCAATTCAGAAGGAAAAATAAAAAAGAGGAATTACCAAAATCCAAAAACAGGGCGGATTTTAAATGAGGATGTTCTTGTTTTTGTATTTAAATTCTGTTAATAAGAAAGGAAAATAGCTTCTGTTTATCCGTTTTTCCGATTTTGATTGTAAATGAAAAAACAGAAAAACGACGGTACTTCCATTTTTCCGATTTTGGTTTAAAACGAAAAAACGAATTGCCTGAACGTACACGGACCACATATCACTTGCTTCATCTGTACTGATATAAAAAATAGGGATGAAGTTCGTTGTGCCTGTGTGAGCAGTGAAGACAGCTTTAGGAGTCAGCATGCGTGTCTGTCTGGGTGTGTGAGCTTCTGCTGATGTGATGTAATGCCTGTAGTTGATTTTCTGCTTTACATGTTTGCATAGACAATGTTTAGTCTTTATTATTTTATGTAAAGGTGTGCATTATTGTTATGATCTCATTGGAGGAAGTATTGGTAAGATAGTGTATTAGTTCTATAAGAGGATTTAGAAGTATACTTGAGGCGTACAGGAGATTTTAAGAGACGACTGTTAGACTATTTTTCCTTAGGATAGTCACATTTACTATTTTTACAGCTGTCACAGCTGCTCTCTTTAAGTGATAGAGTGGGAGTAGATTGTTTATTTAAGTTCACCCGGCTCTGGGATACTTATAGAATTATCAGTTACACTACAGAAAGGTCTGTCACCTCTGACCCTTTTTCCTCTCGGCAGAAGATAGGCGTCTTTTTTTTTTTTAAGAAGTTTATCTCTCTCTCTGCCATGAGCAGCAGAGGGGTAGCAGACCCATTACTATTTGTATTTTTTCACCTTTTCCTGTTTTTAGATTTAAGCTATGGGAAAATAAAGCCTTATATGTCTTGTTATTTTTCCTTTTTCTTTAAAGAGGCCAACAGAGCCTAAAATTGGTTTATTAAAAAAAAGAGAGAGAGAGAGAAAAGGGAGGGAGATTAAGTTAACTCCTCCTTTTAGCGTTTAATAATCTTTGTATTGTTACATTTATAAATTGTTTTGAATTACGGCATACTGAATTTTTGTTTGTTTTCTTTATATGATTTATTTGGATCGAGAGTCGAATCAGAGCTGAACCGACCAGGCTCTCCGAGACCTCAAGGGTGTGGCAGTCACCCATCTGTACCGGATGACACATCTCCCCTGAACTGCTCAAGGCTACTGTGCATTTTATCCACAAACATCTTGTCACCTGCTTTATATATATATATATATTAATGCATAGTTGTTTCAATACATGCAAACATGGTATCGTTTTTCTTATTTTTTGTTAAAACTCAAGTGAACATAACACACTTTAGTGGTGCATATACATACTAGACGACACATATCAGAGAGTACATGGTATATTTACTCCGACAGAAAAGCTTGGCTACTTATTGACTATCAAAATATTTTATTCTTCATTTATTCGTTTTAAAGTGATAAATCATCGAAGGTTTAAATGGACTATTGAAAGAATGGTTTACTGATATTACAATGCGGTTTTTGATGTGATTTTGTTTTGTTAATAAGTAAAGGCTTTTTGGTTTCCTCTGAAGTTGGTAAATTTGTTTTGCAGGTTTGTGAAAGCGAAATAAATAAATAAAAATAAAAACAACACAAACAAAAAGAAATTGAGTGTAATAACACAGTATTGGATATACTACTTTTTTGGGCATTTCCTTTTAACTCATAAAATAGAAAATTATAGAAAGTTGGCATCATGTCAGAGAAGGACAAAACTTCAACTGTAATTACTCCAGTTGATTTTGTCCAGCAGAGCTACCCTCTTATTAAAGGTACAGCCAAGATTTCAAAGAAGTGGAACCGGCGCTGGCCAAGCATCGACCGCCCATGGCCGATCGAGGGGACACTTAATCCAGAAGTAATCAAAACAGTTCAAGTGCTGGTGGCTACTTACAAAGCAGATCAGAATAAAAAGAAGGAGAAAACACAAGCAGTGGTTATCCAGAGTCTGCCATCATCAAATCAACCATCACCACAGCAGCAGCCGGATAAAGTACAGTTCCAACCACCTCAGTCTGCACCATGGCCTCCAGTTAACTGTTTCTCACCGCCAGTTTATGGCCCGCCACAGACCTGGAGAGGAAGAGGAAGAGGAAATTTCGGGAGAGGTAGAAATTTTGCTCCACCCTTTCAACAGCAGCCTGAAGTGTGCTATAATTGTGGTTCGCCTGACCATTTTGTTCGCAACTGCAACAGCTTAGGAGAAAGTTTTCCCAGAGACAACTACCGAGGGCGACCCAGAGGACAGTCACGGCCGCCCCGAGGACCGGTGAACCCCTACAGGGGCCCCGATCCTGCGTACTAGGGATGCCCAGAGGACCTGAAGGGGAGGTGTCAGCTGGTAGTATCAAGGCCAGAGCAAGATCCAACAATAAAGGTGAAAGTAAATGATCGACCGGTAGAAGTAATGCCGGACTGCGGAGCCGCTTTTACCTGCCTTGGGCCTGAAGATGCTATACATCTCCCCATGTCTAATCAATTGATATGGATGATCGGGTTCGAGGGTGTGAAACAGCTGGTTCCTCTCACAAAACCAATTGAGCTTTGCTATAAAAATCGCAAGATTACAATGCCGATTTTGGTGTCGCAACAGACCCCAATTGCACTTTTGGGAAGAGATGTGTAGTGAAAACAGTCAGTTGAGGACACGCTGTCCGCTGAGCAACCTGTCTGGGAATTGGGGAAAACAAGTTGATAAGCCAAGATAAGAGCAATATATCCAAGGACAACATGACCTGCCAAGTACAAGGTGACCGGTCAAGATAAGGGCAATATAACTGTTTTCTGGGAATTGTGAAAGGTGTGTGAGTATGACTGAGTGGAAAACAGATGTTCTCTGATTGGCTGGAAAAGATAGGGTGAGATGGTGCGAGGGAAAAGGGGGGTCGAACAGACTTAAAAAGTTCTGCTTGGCAGAGCTCTGGTCAGTTCGTGTTGTTTGAATTCGCCAGCAACCTTTGTGCAACTGCAATAAACCATTTAAAGAAAAGTATCGGAGTCCGATTCTCTTTAAGCGCGAGTGAAGTTAACTGTCAAAGCCGGAGCCGACCGGGGAAGAAGGAGAGAGGGAAGCAGAACAGGAGCTCCAGCCGGGAGGCGCGCCCCTTCTCGTGGACGGAGCACGGTCTCGGAGTCGGGGACTCGACCGGGCAAAAGCCACAACAGATGCTCTATGCAAACTGAACTGCATAATGAAATGTACCCCAGACGGATGTTTGGTGGACGTACCAGAAGAATCTTATCGTCAGTTGTTAATGACAACAGAGATTTATGCTTCTGCAGTCTTTTGGATTGGCGACCTTAGTCCAGAACTTTTGAAACCTGTTACCCTATGGGAAAAGTTCATTGTAGCCAATACACCTTGTGGAAGAGCTCCAGGACATCCATTTCACTGTACACTCAAGTACTTCAAGGACGCTGCTAAATCTGATTCGGAGGAGTGGCTGAGCCGCCAACCAAAGCAAGTGCAACTTCAATCAAGCTGTATAATTCTGGGACCTCAAGGAGCAGCTTTGAAGATAACCAAGGATGATTATCTGAACAGAGAACATGACATCCCAGAAAGTGTTCCACATGCAACTTTGAGGATAGCAGAAGAGTATGAGCAGAAACATGTTGGAGAGATGATGGCGGAAGCAGAGAAAGCTATCTTTGTACCACTAAAAGAGAATCATCTCATCTGGAGAAGCAAGGATGATCAATTCATTAAGATTATGATTTCAGCTCAAGGCCATGGCAAACCACAAGTGGTGCAGATGACACAAGAGTCGGTCTTCAGCGTCATGAGGGACTCTGACTCCATGAGAAGAGAAATGCTGCAACAAGTTCCGGAATGTCTGTGGTCACGACACAGCACCGACATAGGTCTGGTGAAATCTGCTCAGCCGGTGAAAGTGGATCTTCGACCAGGAGCCAGACCTCCTTGGAGAAATCAATATCCTCTTAAAGAAGAAGCAATCCAGAAAATTGAATCGGAAATTTATGGACTGGTGAAAGCTGATATTCTGGAAATAACACAGAATCCTCAAAGCAATACGCCCCTACTGCCCATAAAGAAACCGGAGGGCTCTTATCATATGGCCCATGATCTAAGAGCAGTAAATGAAGTGGTGGTCGATTACCCAGCAGAAGTACTAGATCCACATACCTTACTCGCTCAAATCCAACCAGAAGCTACACGTTTCACTGTGTTAGATCTCTGCGGTGCTTTCTTCAGTGTCCCACTCAGTGAGGAAAGCCGAGGTCTGTTTGGTTTCACATTCAAAGATCAATTCTACCAATACAGAAGATTACCACAAGGCTTCAAACACAGTCCACATATCTTCAACAAAGTGCTAAAGGATGACTTGGCAGGGATCGACCAGGAACTGAACAGTACAGTTGTTCAATATGTAGATGATATCATCATCTGTTCACCAGACCAGGAAACGTGTCACAAAGACTCCATCAAACTACTGCAGATATTGGCGGAGAAGGGACATAAAGCCTCTCAGAAAAAGCTGCAGTATTGCCAAGAGAGAGTGGTTTACTTGGGACAGACGATAACCCAAGGACACCGAAGCATCTCCGACAGTCATCTGGAAGCTATTTGAAAAGCTCCAAAGCCAAGAACGGTCCGAGAGATGATGACATTTCTGGGGATCACCGGCTATTCATCAGCCTGGGTGGAGGACTGCGCCAGCTTAACAGGACCGTTGAGAGCTATGATTAAAGACACTGGAACTGCTCATCTTCATAGCAATCTTTCTTGGACTCAAGATGGCCTTCTGGCATTTGAAACAATCAAACAGAGACTACAGGAAGCTCCAGCATTAGCTCTGCCTGATTACTCTAAAAACTTTTTGTTATACGTCTCCACTTCCACTGGAGGGAAACACGTGTGCAGTTCTTTGCCAACCCACAGGAATAGGAATTAGACCTCAGCCTGTTTCTTATTATTCTATTGCATTTTCTGAAGTTGAGCTAGGACTACCACTATGCTACAGAGCACTAGGAGTTTCTCTGATGTATAATAAAGCATCATCAGTCACGATGGGTTATCCAGTGACAATTCTTACCCATCATAGTCTGAGAAATCTTTTGAATTATGGCAAATACACACTGACCATGTCTAGACTTAGAGATTATCATAGGCTCCTGGAGCAGGAAGATATTACTCTGGTCAGATGTGACACAGTAAACCCAGCTGAACATTTGCCAACTCCAGAGGATGGTGAGCCACACGAGTGTGTTCATGAAGCAGAGAAGTTTTCAAGACTCAGGTCAGATTTGCAAGCCCTTCTGTTACAGGAAGCGGATGTGGAGTATTGGACTGATGGCTCCTGCTATCGCATAGGAGACAAATTGTGTGCTGGTTATGCAGTAATAAGAGCTCGGGGATCGGAGTTTGTTGTGGAAAAAGCAGAAGTAGTGCCACAGCCAGCGTCTGCACAGCTTGCTTAACTTGTAGGATTAACTGAAGCATGTTTGCTAGCAGAAGGCAAACGGGTGACAATCTTTACGGATTCTGCGTATGCGCATAATGTTTGTCACTTATTCAGTTCAGTATGGAAGAATAGAGGTTTTAAAAAATCAGATGGTTCTCCGATACAACATCGTAAGCAGATACTGAAACTTTTGCAGGCCATGATGAAGCCTAAAGAAATTGCAATCACTAAGTGTGCTGCACACAAAGCGGACATGTCACGAATCACTCGAGGAAATAAAGCAGCTGATGAAGCGGCAAAAGCAGTCACAGGAGCTAATAGAGAAATAGAGTTTGTGAAGGCCGCGCTCTTCAATGGTGGCGTGAACACTGCTCTAGGCCAGAGAGCCGTTGCTAAGGCAACGGACAGGGAGCAGAGGCCCTTATCTCGACAGATAACTCACACCTGCTGGAAACCCCCGTTTTTGCTCTCAGTGAGTGAAGGAGGGAGAGAAGTTTTATTAAAGTTTGAATCTATGACTGTTATGGCACACATGATGTGAGATGATGTTTTTAATCAAAACTGAGTTTATGGACTGCCTGATCAATACTCAGTTATGTTTCTCTATGTGTTATGTATTACTTATTCACATTTCATATATTCCTGTTTGCTTGCTTATTTACATTATTATCCTTAGATTTAGTGATGTTCATTAGGTTTTGGTTTTGATTAATAAGAGCTACAGCTTAGTGTTATTATTCTGTAGCTTACAGAGAGTGCATTCACAAATAAGATACAAATAAGAGACAGAGTTTTTTACACTACTGAAGAAGTGAAGAGAGGCTCAGAAGATCTGGGAGAAGGGAGTAACCTGTTATCTGCTCGCTCCGAAGCAGAGCGGAATTCCCCTGCAAACTCAGAAAATATTAACAAGCAGCCTTTGTGTAGAAAAACTGTAAGAATAGATAGATAACGGAGCAGGGAAAAGTGTCTTCTTTCCTTCAGCCCTGATGCAACCCAGAAGGAGGGACCAACTTGTAGGATGCTCACGTATGCTTTTCTGTCGATGGAAAATTACTGAGTGGGTTGGTTTTGAGTGTTTTTTCTGCTAGTGGGAAGGTACCAGATGGGATGGTTTTTAAGTTATGTATATATACTGGTGAATTTGTGAAAAGAGAGGATTGTCCGGAGATTTTACGGAGATTTTGAGGAGCTGCGGCGGAGGACCTGCAGAGATTTTTGGACCTTCATCCCTTCACTGGGATAGATTTTTCCCCTTCTTACCAAGGGAGATTGAATCATTATTAGAGAAGATGTAGACCGCGAAAGCGGAATCACCCATTGAGGGAAACTTTTTACTTTATACTTATTTCTTATATTCTGCTTTTCAACCCTCACTGAAAGGAAAGCCCGAAAAGGGAATTTTATTATTTTTTTTTTCTTTTTATTTTATTCTTTCTGTATTTTACCAATAAAAGAAAACTTGAATAAAAGGGTTATAGTTAACTTCGGTTAACTTCCCAACCAAACTTATTTCTCTTATATTTCTCCACATCCACTGAGGAGAGGAGAGGACAACACAACGAGCAGGTGAGCCCCAGATTCCCCAATACCCGAAGAGACATAAGAATTCGCTAGATTATTATTTCGATACCAGGTATTGATCCTGTTAGGACGATAGTACGGTAGCTTCATACTCCTAGACCCAAAGGCTATCTTATCTACCAGAATAACTCCTCAGGTCTATCTCCACATGAGAGGACGATAATAATCAGGAATTCTAAAGGGGTAAAATTGCTTATTCTCACGCCACAAGAATTGAGGTGGAAAGGTTCGCCCATCACTTCGCGACTGGAGTCTCACCGGTCGTTAAAGATCCAAGAGAGGAAACAACAGGACGTGAGCCTGAAAGGTTGGTCAAAGAACTGACAATAGGGTAAATATTCATCACCGGTTTCAACAAGTTGGAAGACAAAATCACTCTTAGAGATGTAATCTCACTACATTAGTCGGCTCCTGGAATGGATAAACAATTGTGGAGAGATAGAGGAGCCACTCAGGACTCTACTGGTTTATGGCGAAATCATGAAGGGTTAATAGTTGCCCCTCCAGACCTATTAGGTCTCATGATCCAGGAAGCACATGGACTAGCTCATGTGTCAAGGGGGGGAAGTAAGAAGAAAAATCACAATGGAGTATGGCTTTTGGGCGTCATATTTGCTTGAACAAATAGATAAAGTTATTGGCAAGTGTGTTATCTGTCTAAAAAACAATATTCGGAAAGGTGTGAAGGTTCCTCCTGGTTACATTCCCACTCCAACAGGTCCTATGCGTGAGTTGGTGATCGATTATGTCGACATGATAAAACCAGTCGGAGGTAAACGTTACATGCTGGTCGTTGTAGACAGATTTTCACGATGGACTGACGCATGTCCGACCAAACACAAAGATGCACAATCTGTGGCCAAGTTTTTGTGCCGTGAGGTCATAAGCAGGTGGGGACTTCCAGACAGGATATCCTCAGACAATGGCAAGGAGTTTGTGGATAAAACTGTGGGGTTAGTTTGTATAATCAAGTAGGGAATTAGATATCTTATTCTTACTTAATTATCATCTATACTCAACTAAACCTATGTTATTCATCATTTTTATGCTTGAAATATTTTTGATTCAACCTGTTATTATGGCAAAGATACTGGTCATTGTTCTTTTTCTCTCTTCTCAGTACACATGGGGACACATGGGGACCTGGTGGGTGGTTAGTTATTCAGAGGCCCCAACATTCTGAGTGGACATAAAAGTACATATAAGGACACTAAACATGGACAGTTAACCCTGACTGTCAACGCGATGACATCTGCGGACTGAGACATCATCACCATATCGGTTTACCCATCTGGAGGTTTTGGAGCCATATATTTTTGTTTGCCTTATTTTGTTTTAATGTTTAATCATATACTGTATTAATCTGAGTATTAATCTGAATTTGTTGAGATGTCACGTGAGCTATTGCTATGCATTTACTTTTTAGGTAGACATAGACGGGGTTTACCATTAGGCGAATAGATAATATTCTGTGACTCTTATTATGTGGATACATATGGGTGACCTCGAGTGCTTATTTTTTTGTTTCGGTGAGAATTGCTAGGCAGGACTTAGGCCCGGAGGGGTCCGATGGGTCGACTAGCCTCTTTTGGGCGTTTTATGATTTCTTTTGGGGCTCTCATATGTGTTTATTTAATTTGAGTCTTATATAGTTCGTTTTTTTTTCGGGACTGTTAATTCCAGTCCCGAAGGGGGGAATTATGAGGGATCTAAGCATAGCATTTGTATGGTACACACTTAAGTCTTTACCATATAAGGTTCTCTGTCCCACGGACTGGATTGACACAAGAACATGCATTCAATGCAAATGAGTATCCTATAGGCAAACTCTATGATTGGAGGACACAAGACTGAGGAATTTTCTTTGTTTAAACCCTATATAAGACAGAACGACACATCAAGTCTTTAGGTCTTCGTTCTGGCTTTGGGACCTCCAGATTTTGCTGCAGAAATCTGTTTTGATGTCTGAACTTTGGTAATAAACTTCTTTTTATTATTCAAGTCAGGGTCCAGAGACATTTTTGCCTGAAAGCCAATTTTTCCACATCTCCTGATCAAGATATATCAAGAGCTTAACCATTTTCTTATTGTAACAGAACATATAGTTTCGCTCAGGGAGGATAGAGGTGACACGGACAACAGTTTGTATAAACAGGGTTACCAAAAATTCTTTACTGGCATAAAAGCCAGTCTTAAATGTATCAAATGAAATAGCTTTGACTGAATGTATATATATATATATATATATATATATATATATATATATGCTGGGCACGTTAACGCAACACTAAATTAATGCAACGCTAAATTAACGCAACGCTTAAATAACAGCATTAATTTTAAAAATTTTTTGTTGTGTTTTTTTTTTTTTTTTTTTTTTTTCTGGACGCTGACTTTGATGACAGCCATGTCTTCCTTCCCTGCTGCAGCGGTGCATCTGATCTAATCAAGAGAGAGCGGGTTTATTAACATGAAAAGATATTTTCTGTCTGGAACTTAAGAAAGAAGGAGAACCAACTTTCTCTTTGTCTGTCAAAACCCAGGTAGATGGCAGAACATCATGATTTTTGGACTTGAAACTGCTCCCAAAAGACAATGAGAAACTTTTTATTTATTATTATTTTTTTAATAAATGCAGTTTCAATTTAGGCAAGACAGGAAAGTAATGCTTTTTGACTTTTACAAACGTAAAGCATAAATGGGGCCTTCTTCTGCCTTGTGTTCGGTGATAGTGATATGAAACTTCCAGCTGTGGAATCAGTGAGATGTGAGCTTTCAGTAGAGTTGTCATTTGTTCGCGTTCATGTTTCGTGTTTACATATTTTTCAGACTTTGTGTGCCTGGTCTTTGAATTGTTTGTCGTTTTAACTGTGTTTGGTGGTCACAGAAATGGTTTTGCTGAGCTGTTAACCCCTTAACTCCCGGTAGCGGAGGCTGCAGGTGCAGTCAAGCTAAAAATGAAAGTTTAGAGAATTTATAGGCCAGAAATCTGGATAATGAAGCAGTGAAGGTGCATGTATGGAAGTTATTGTGCATATTGTGAATATTTCTCTCTCCTCACCATCTAGAAGCTGTGAGATTCTCATCCTGCTTTCTGTCTGTTCACCTGATGCTGATATTCATCACATATTGTTCCTTCTGTGTTTAGAAGGAAGCAGCTTCACAGCTTTAAATTCATTCATTCATTTTTACCTTTTAGTTGGTAAATCCTGAACATCTCATCCTTCTTTCTCATAAATATTTGATTTTATAGGAAGAAATATTTTAACTGTTGGTGTTTAAAGAGAAAACTGCTGCTAAACCTGTTTATGTGTTTAGTGCAGGGGTCTGCAGCCTTTCCAATCCAAAGAGCCATTTTCCCCTCAGCCAGCTAAATAAAACTCCTTAAGAGCTGCAAATCTTACCAGACTTTTCAAAAAGGAAACTTAATATATATTTTTAATGAAGAGCCACCATAAGATATTTGCTACTTTTCCATTTTTAGGTTTTAAAATAAAAACTTAAAATCTTTATAAAAAGAGGACAGACAGACTTTCTTCTAAGGGATGTAGCTATGTGTCAAAAATTATATAAAAGGAAAAAAAAGTTTCTAGTTCCCAACATAATAACAAGAAAGATAGATTTAAAAAAATATTTTAGCCCCGTATTTGGAGGCACTGTGGAAGGTCCAAAGAGCCACTTCTGGCTCCAGAGTCGCAGGTAGGAGACCCCTGATGTCGTGTTTATAAACCAAAAATTGACTGCATTTTCTTTATAAAGCAGTAGGCCTTCTTTTAAAGGAAAGAGACATTTTGTTGATCTTGGGCACTGGCAGGTGTTGATCAACATGCCTTATCAGTGAAGAATTCCCTGTCGTTTAGTTGTCGTATTTCAACAAAATTTCACATCTTTTGTATTTCACATAACCCTCTGGCTCATTGCTGTTGTGGTGTGGTCAAAACTTTTCCACACCTCAGACATGGCTTTGCTTGCAGGTGGAATCAATACGTAATTGCCAGAGGCTAACCTCAGTTTCATCTCCTCAGAATCCATTTCCACATCTTCCTCACACTAATCGAAACTAATCACCTGACCACTGATTTACCTCGCAAGCCTGAGTCCAACCCAAGCCTGTGTAAAATAAAAGAAATTAAGCCCGAACCCAGGTCCTCATGGGTTTAGGCAAAAATCTTGAGCTCTAATGCCCTGGCGTTGTAGGGAGGTCATACAGGCACATGGAGGCCACAACTTACTACTGAGCCTCATTTTGACTTGTTTTAAGGACATTACATCAAAGTTGGAACAGCCCGTAGTGCGTTTTTTCACTTTAATTTTGATTGCGACACCAAATCTGTCATGGTTCCCGCATTCACACACCTCCTCCTTCCTCCTGCCCTCCTCCTTTGGATGACAAGTTGATGTTGCTCTTAGGACGGCGCAGCTGGACGACATTAGGCTGATTACTCCAGTCGCATATAGACGCCAGGCGGACCTTCAGTCTTCGCTGGATCGTACTACAACCTGTGGTAAACCGGCCGTAAACTCAGTCACGTCTCAGTCTCGTACCTTGTTGCTAACTCTCCTGTATTCTCTCTCTCCAAGAACCCCGCCTGGAAACGACTGCCACCCCGGAGAATTCTGTCTGCCCGCTCCCAGCCCCGTCCTACAAAGAACTCATCACTACTTCACTGTCTGTCACACAATAAAAGAACTTACTGAACTCCTGACGTTCTCTCACTTCTTTGGATCCTCACACCAGCCGTGACAAAATCCAGACCTCCATGTAGGCCTGTCACGATAACAAATTTAGCTGTACGATAAATTTTCTCGGAAATTATCACGATAAACGATAATATTGCGCAGAGCGCTAATGTGTCATTTTGAGACCATTCTCAATTAATATAGTGACATATGCCGTAATAATGCAAGTACACATTTTCAAAGGTCAATAAACTAAATAAATAAAAGCGCCTTTTTCACTGTTGCATCTTCAAATAAACTCCAGACAAGTAGACAAGCATGCCGGTTTTAATGACGAACCAAACTTCAGCACTTTACATCGAACAAAAACCTGTGTTCTTCTTCTGCTCTTCAAAATCTACTGCTTGTGAAACAAAGTCATTCTGCCCTCTGTTGGCCTTATAAGTAACTACAACCCAGCAGTTAGCTGGGATACCACATTCACATACGCCGGGACACCGGCCCAAAAGTTATGCGGCCCACTGGGAATCCTCCCAAACCTCTCGATTAGCCGGCATTGCTCTTAATGTGTATTTTGTCATATACGGTAGTATATAGGCTGATTCTATTTGCGTAATGTGCCTGCGGATTACAGGGGTTATTACGGTAGACCAGGAAGTGGGGGCTTTGTACTGACGTCGTAAGCTAGAATGTGTGTGTTCTGCTTACATGTGGGAAGCAGCGAAACAATAAAAGAGGAGATGCTTGCATCTATTATTTACATATTTCAGCATGAGAATCGGAGGTTTAGCGCGAGAGCGTGAGAAGCCACTTAAATACGCAAGTCTCACGGCCATTGCGTGTTGGCAGCCGTGCAAAACAAATGCGGCTTACCGGCTCGTGCTGCAACATGCTGCAGTCAAGTGTGACACTAGAGAGATCACTCCGCAAGAAACCAGAGCGTTTAGTCGAAATACTCCATAGTGAAACCTATTGTCATACACAGTCTATGGTAAAGGGGGGACGAAAAAAAATTATCGCGGCCGGCAAACTTATCGTGCTCTTATTTTCTTATCGTTCAATTAATTGACTTATTGCTTATCGCGACAGGCCTACCTCCATGGGTTAATAAATTTGATTTCCATTGACAATTTTTGTGTGATTTTGTTGTCAGCACATTCAGCTATGTAAACAAAGTGTCTAGTAAGAATATTTCATTCATTCAGATCTAGGATGTTGTTTTACTGTTCCCTTTATTTTTATGAGCAGTGTGTGTATATATATATATATATAGCAATAAACAGCAATTAATTTGGAACGCACAATAAACAATCTCAGAAATAAACCACAAAAATCAACAAATTCAGGCTATAAAAAAACAAGAATACTGTGGAAAATGCAATATAATAAATTTAAATAAAATTTATTAAATTGGGACCCTAACAACAGAACAAAGCCCAATCAAGTCCAAATAAATAAGTCAAAGATCCAAATTAGTCACTGTACTCAGTCCGTTCATGTGTATTAGTTGTTCGATGTATGATTGTGAAATTGTTCATGTACCTGTTTATCTACCCAGGTAATGTGATCTTGTTTCTTATCTATATGCAATGGATGTGCTTTCTCCAGATATACAATGATGTCACCGACCTCAAACCCTAGACGCATGTAAGCCGGTGTCCTTCACTGTCCTCCGGTCTGGGCTCTGGCCCACCATCACAACTGACTCATACAAAAAAAAAAAAAAAAAACCTGCATAGAGCAACAGTTTTTCTCCCATTGTTAATTTTGTTATCTCTTATCTCTTTATTTATTTTTCTAAATCAACTGTACAATATTCTTTCTTTTTTTAGTCTTAATTGACGAACAAATGAATTTTTCACACTGACAATGTATACAGCGAAATGAGTTTTTAAACAGCCAACACAAAATTATGTAAAGATTAATTGTTTTAAAGGGTTTCAGCTTTTCCCACCGCTTAGTGAACAAATTATGAATTAAATCACGTTCCAATCATGTTTAAAATTATTAATTAAATTACTGTCTTAATTATGAGGTGGCATGGCTCAGCAAGGTAGAGCGGTCATCTTGTAACCCAAGGGTTGCCAGTTTGATCCTCGGCCACATCGAGTTCATGTCGAGGTGTCCTTGGGCAAGACACCGAACCCCTAATTGCTCCTGATGGGTCGTGGTTGAGCGCCTTGCATGGCAGCTTCCACCATCAGTGTGTGTGTGAATGAGTGAATATGATGTATGATGTAAAGCACTTTGGGTATCATTCCTGGTACAGTAAAGCGCTATATAAGTACGGACCATTTACCATTTTACTATCTCTCAATAACTCAAATGCACACTCCGGTTGGTTTTAAACATTGTCTTAGAAGCATAATGACACAAAACAATAATATATCCACAAAATGAGCAATTAGCCGTGCAGCTAGCATGCTATGCTAGGCGATAACTTATCACTCACCGGAGTTTTCTCTCCACAAAAACACAATAACACAGTGATGTCCGGCAACTCAGAAGCCTCCCCACTCTTCATCCAGTTATTATGAAAATAGAAACTACAGAAACTACAATTAATTTGATTAATCTGTAAGCTTTGATCTGATTAAAAATTTTACTTCATATAAATATATATATAGTGATTATAATTGTGGTTACTAACAAAGGTCAAGGGAAAGCGTTCATTAAATGAATATTGGCCCTTCATTAATTAATGAAATTTTAAAAACTCAGTTTCATGAATCTTGACCTGAGGGTTTCCAGTTTCGAGTTTGGACTCTTCAGTCCATCACACAGCTTCTTCGCTCCTGGTTCATGCAGGTCGCTGTAACTCAAGTCCAGTTCTATCAGACTGGAGGACTGGGAGCTGAGGACTGAGGACAGAAGTCCACAACTTCTCTCTGAGACACCACACACACTCAGCCTGGAGAGACAGAAAAAGACAAAATTATGCAGAAAGTTTTACACACAGTTAGTGAGTATTCATCATCCTGTGTGTATTGCATTTACTGCAATCTTAAATACTGTCAACCAAACAAACTCTACATATCCCCGTGTGTATATATATATATATATATATATATATATATATATTGTATTACATTGTTCTCCCATTTCCCCCAAATCCCTGGGACAATGGATGCAAATTAGCATTTTGCTATAATCTGGTATGTTTACATTCATGCTACATAAGCCTGTCTGTTCATTGGCATGCACTGTACCGCTCAAATAAATAAATAAAATAAAAATAAAATAAAGACCCTGGAGAGACTGGAACAGTTCTGATTCATGTTCAGACCACTTGCGGATCCTCATCGGTTAGTAACCTGGACTTGGAGCCGAGGACACCAGTAGCTGCTGTACTGGAGCCCCACAGGGAACTGTATTCTGTCCCCTGCTCTTCCCCCTCCACACCACAGATTTCAACTACTGCACAGAGGCCACTTCAGATGTTTCCTGGTGACTCTGGGGTATTTGGAGAGGAAAGGGAGAACTGGACTACAATGATGTGCCTATAATAATGCCTTGAGACAATTTTTGTTATGAATTAAAATTGAACTGAGTAAGACTAGAGCATCTTTCTCCAGATTAGGTGACTAATTGTGTAGCTTCTGTAACCAAATTGTCTAATTTATTTAAGGTCTTTTAAAAATTTCTTGGGAGGTTAATTTGGTGCACTTGCTGCCCTGATGCATCTGTTCATCCTCTTGATAGCTGACACATTAATGATGCACAGCTTAGTGCATGATTTGTCAGGTAATGATGCATCGGTAAAGTTAAAACTGGCCTTAATATATATAGGTGAAAAACACCAAATCTGGCAACACCAGCCACCACAGAGCCGCACTGCCCCTGCGTAATCAAATTACCCAATTCGAAGGCAAAATCCACTGAAGCCAGCAGTTCCACTGCTGCCTCAATGATCACTACAGTATCTTTGTATTATTACTTAAAATAATTATTTTGAAAAGATCAGTGATGATCCAGGAGGGAGAAATCTGGCCTTTTTGTGTAAACTTTGCCCGAGTGTCAAGAAGCAACTTCTGACATCAACAACATCAACATGAAACCTGAAACGGCAGATTGAAAAACACCTGGCTCACCTTCTAAGGTATGTGGAATAAATGTCACTATAACCAATCTACAGACTTGACAATAGCGTGCTAAAGCAGATCCTCTACCACCCAAAACTAAATAACGACATACAGTAGCAGCAGCTCCATTGTCTTCATCTCTGTAGACGTGAGGAAAGAGGAGCCCTCAGCTTTCATAAACTTGACAAACGCAGACATATGGTCTGTATGTCTTTTTTTGTTTTGGTTTTATATATATATTGAACATGTTCAATATTTCCAATTGTCGGCTACAGCCATTTCTGAGCAGATTATTGGGACAAATCTACTCGGAACACACCACAGACCATATGATAATTGTACAAGGAAATCTCACGATGATCGGGCGTTTGCCGTCCAAGGTCGGTAAGAGGCAAAATCAGGACAAAAACAGCCCAAAAATCGTTGTGTGTGTACCAGGCTTAACTGTGACCTACAAAACATACCGAATAATACAATACAGTCTGGAATCATTAGATATCTAGGCATAAACATTTCCCCTAGGTTATCAGACCTAACAAAGCTAAATTATGTCCACTTACTAAAAGCAATAGAGGATGATCTCTCACAGTGGAGGCACTTACCCATATCACTCACGGGGAGGGTTGCCACAATTAAAATGATGGTTCAACCTAAAGTCAACTACCCGTTTTCAATAATACCCACTAAACCATCCCCCAGCTTGTTTAAGTTGCTATATCTAAATTTCTACGGAAAAATAAGACATCAGTCTAAAAACTTTACAAAAGACTAAAGACAGAGGTGGATTGGAGCTTCCCAACTTTAATCACTTCTTCTTAGCTAACAAGCTGCAATACATATCTCAATGGCTTAAACCTAGTGGTCTGGATGAACCATGGTTAGATGTAGAGCAAGCATTATGTGAGGATCTGGTTATCTCTGACCTGCCATTCATCAGCTCAACCATCAAAACACATAAGTGTTTTAAAAGCATCAACACCAGTTCCTCTTTAACGGTTTGGTGGGAATTTCTAAAGATAACCAAGTCTTCACTTATTTCACGTAAGCTTACACCCCTCTGGAACAACCCTGACATCCTGCAAAACAAAAAGATGATTAACGTCATTCAATGAAAAAATAAAGGAAGAAAACGGTTAGAACATATAATAGAAAAACCTATTATCAGGTTAGCAGAATTTAAATCTCAATGCCCCACAGCTATTATAAAAACATGCAGACCATTATTTAAGCAAGAAGATTCAATCCCAATTTAAAAATGGGAGGCTGAGTCAGCCAGTAACTTTAATCAAAATGAATGGTCACACATATGTTTAACCACTTTTAAAATGACTAAGAATACAAATATGCGACTAATACAATAATACAAGGACCAGCAGACTGAAGGGCAGCTTCGTCCACTAGGCTGTCAAAATACTAAACTCTCTCTCTGCTTTGCCCCCCTTCCACACATGCACACATACATATGAAGTATGGACTCCAGAGTATGGATACACCATCCCTGGTCTGGTCAAAGTGTCCAGTCTGCTCCAGAACCTTCCTTACAGAGTGAAGAACCTGGAAGTGTGTGAGCAGCAGCCATGGTAAGAGCTGTCTGAAACCATCAGATGGTAATGAAAGCTGCTCCAATGCTTTCTTTATGACCTCTTGGAGGAACAGCGTAGCTTCCTTTATGAAAGGAGATAATTCCATAACACACTTCATTCTGGCTGCAGCCTTGGAAGCAATGCTGGTGTTTATCCAGTTGTACTAACTGGTAAATGTGTGGACATATATGAGGACAGTGGGGTGTGTGTGAGCATCTGTGACAACATGTTTTACTTTTCCTTCCCGTTAATCACCAAACTTGATTATAAAGTCATATTTTATATCTGAACACGTTCACATGACATATAGTTTCCATGTCAGTGTGATCAGACTGCATTAGATGAAATATCTGAATCCCTTTCTGTAGAATATTTATTGAACATCTGTAGTTTCAGAGCTGCAGAATAAAACCACAGGTGAGGCTCATTGTGGTCGGATTCTCAATGCAACGCTGTCATCTTTTCTTGGATCCCTCTGAATTTATCCCACCACCTTTCCTAAACTCCATGATGTTTTCCATCAGGGTAAAGGAATTTAGGCAGGAAAAAGCATTGGGGGTGATTCTGTTTACTATGTGACTGAACCACTGGATGGAAACAACGTGATAAACAAGCAGGACGAGCAACGTTTCAACCAAAGCTGAGAGACAAAGTAGAGCATCTTTATTTAACCAGAGGCTCATTTATACCTTTAAGTCCTAAATAAAACACATGTTCCTTCATTTTAAAAGATGCGTTACTCTGGACATATTTCATTCACAATATTTCAAAGTAGTTTAGAAAACATTGCAGATTATTCCATCACAGAGATGTTTGAAGCTGAAACAGAGGAAAAACATGTGAGAGCAGCAGAGAAACCTGACCTGAGAGTTTCCAGTTTCCAGTTTTCCAGTCCATCACACAGCTCCTTCAGTCCTGAGTCCTGGATTCTCAGGTCCAGGTCCTTCAGTCTGGAGGACGGAGAGCTGAGAGCTGAGGACAGAGCTGAACATCCTTCATCTGAGAGGAAACAGCTGCTCAGTCTGAAGAGGAAATAATAAGACAAGTAATAATCTGTCCCATGATGTACCCTCATACCAGCAGCAGTATATTTCTCCACATCCTGCTATATATGTACTTACAGAGCTTTGCTGGAGGCTTTGACCACTGGCAGCAGCTTCAGAAGAACCTCCTCTGAAGGAGAGTATTTCTGCAGGTCAAACACCTCCAGATCTTCTGATGACAGTAAGATGAAGGCCAGAGCTGACCACTGAGCAGGAGACAGTTTATCTGTGGAGAGACGTCCTGATCTCAGGAACTGTTGGATCTCCTCCTCTAGAGAACGATCATTCAGTTCATTCAGACAGTGGAACAGATTGATGATTCTCTCTGCAGACACATTCTCACTGATCTTGTCCTTGATGTACTGGACTGTTTCCTGATTGGTCTGTGAGCTACTTCCTGTCTGTGTCATCAGGCCTCGTAGGAGACTCTGATTGGTCTGCAGTGAAAGACCCAGGAGGAAGCGGAGGAACAAGTCCAGGTGTCCATTTGGACTCTGTAAGGTCTCGTCCACAGCTCTCTGATGGAGATGTAGATCTGGTTTATTTAACTTTGTGGGCCTCTTAGAAAGTTTTTTTTGTTTTTCAAACAGGTTGATTCCAGAGTTGATGAAGGTCAGACGGACATGAAGAGCAGCCAGAAACTCCTGAACACTCAGATGGACGAAGCTGAACACCTTCTCCTGGTACAGTCCTCTCTCCTCTTTAAAGATCTGTGTGAACACTCCTGAGTAAACTGAGGCTGCTGTGATATCGATGCCACACTCTGTCAGGTCTGATTCATAGAAGATCAGGTTTCCTTTCTGCAGCTGATCAAAAGCCAGTTTTCCCAGAGACTCAATTATCTTCCTGCTCTCTGGACTCCAGTGTGGATCTGTCTCAGCTCCTCCATCATACTTGACCTTCTTGACTTTGGTCTGGACCACCAGGAAGTGGATGTACATGTCAGTCAGGGTCTTGGGCAGCTCTCCTCCCTCTCTGGTTTCCAGCACATCCTCCAGAACTGTAGCAGTGATCCAGCAGAAGACTGGGATGTGGCACATGATGTGGAGGCTTCGTGACGTCTTCATGTGGGAGATGATCCTGCTGGCCTGCTCCTCATCTCTGAACCTCTTCCTGAAGTACTCCTCCTTCTGTGGGTCAGTGAACCCTCTGACCTCTGTCACCATGCCAACACAGTCAGGAGGGATCTGATTGGCTGCTGCAGGTCGTGTGGTTATCCAGAGGCGAGCAGAGGGAAGCAGTTTCCCCCTGATGAGGTTAGTCAGCAGCACATCCACTGAGGTGGACTCTGTTACATCAGTCAGGGTCTCATTGTTGTGGAAGTCCAGACGAAGTCGACTCTCATCCAGACCGTCCAAGATGAAGACAACCTGGAGCTCTTCAAAGCTGCAGATTCCTGCTTCTTTGGTTTCAGTAAAGAAGTGATGAACAAGTTCCACCAAGCTGAACTTTTTCTCTTTCAGCACATTCAGCTCTCTGAAAGTCAGTGGAAATGTCAACTGGATGTCCTGGTGGGCTTTGTCTTCAGCCCAGTCCAGAGTGAACTTCTGTGTTAAGACAGTTTTCCCAATGCCAGCCACTCCCTTTGTCATCACTGTTCTGATTGGTTCATCTCTTCCAGGTGGGAGTTTAAAGATGTCTTCTTGTCTGATGGTTGTTTCTGGTCTGTGTGGTTTCCTGGATGCTGTTTCAATCTGTCTGACCTCATGTTCATCATTGACCTCTGCAGTCCCTCCCTCTGTGATGTAGAGCTCTGTGTAGATCTGGTTCAGAAGGGTTGGGTTTCCTGCTTTAGCAATCCCCTCAAACACACACTGGAACTTCTTCTTCAGACCACATTTTAGTTTACGTTGACAAATTGGAACAAAATATTCTGAAAGAAAAGAAGAAATAAGAAGAGTCAGTAAAGATTTGAAGCCTCTGAGGAATGAGGATGTGAACATGTGATGTTCATGTGTTGAGACATCAGTAAATGTGTCATTTATCCAGCAGCTTCAATCTTTAGAGAAATCCTCTTACTGCTCTGCAGACGCTCAGCCAGCTCCTCCTGCTTCATCCTCCTCAGGAAGTCCACTGTGATCTTCACTAACGCCTCTCTGCTGCTCTTCCTCTGCTCCTCATCCTCACCCTCTAACACTGAGCATTCTGGGTAATCTGGACTCAGAAGCTTCTGGATCTTCTTCAGCTCCTTCTTCATGAAAGTGATCATGTTGTCCTCCAGCAGCTGGAAGAGAAACGATATGAAGGACACAATCAGACTGAAATCATGGAGCCAAACATCAGATCCATGTTGGACACACTGACAATCCACTGGTCTACAAAGGTCAGCATGGAGATGATGTGGACAGAAGAGATGGAGAAGTAGTTGTTGTACATGTACAGACCATAAATATGGAGTCCAGCTGTGTTTGATGCTGCTGGGCAGACTGACCACTGGGAAGCTCTGAGCTCTGCTGGTCCACTCTGTGGAGGAATCAGGAAGAATCACATCACATTCTGTCACATGGAAAAGCTGCTTTCAGCTTTTAGGAAGCTCTCACCAACACCTTCATGAAGCTCTGTGCTGAGGTGCCCTGGAGCAAGGCAGCCACAGCCAGTGTGTGCTTGGATAAGACTGACTGATGTCAGATGGAGAACCATGAGAGGAACTGTTAGAGTTTAAACCAGAAATAGTTTTGGTTTGTTTGTGAGTCAAAGGGAGTTTTAGGGAATTTGCTTTACATGCAGAAATTCTGTTTCCTGGAAGGTTTGGAAGTTTTCTAAAATAAAATAAAAACTTAAATCTGCCTCTGAATGTTCAAGTAAACCAACTCAACATCAAGTTCAAACTATTATTTTCTCCATGTTCACAGAGCAGCTTTACTGTGTTTAGGAAATGGAAACAAAGGTTTTATTGGAAGCAGCAACACATTCAGCTAAAGTTGTTAAAGAGACAAAGTCAGCCAGAAAAAGAAGCTCTACATGGAGCAGCATGTTATTTCCTAACAGTGTCAGGACTGAATATCATATGTAACACACAGCATGAACAGTAAAGAGGAGCTCGTTCACACTGGAAACATGAAGCTTTGTGAGTTCTTAGAGAAATCCAGCTGTCTGAGTTTGGAAAGAACTGGATCAGACTGGTCTGACTGGGTTTAGGATCAAACTGCAGCTGTTTGCTGGTTGAACCATCTGATCCAACTCGTCTTACATTTGATCCCATCTGAATGTCCTGATTCTCAGAAACTGTAGAAGCAAAAAGATTCACAACACAAAGTAAAACCTGATTCTGAGAGTTCAGCTTCAACTTTTACATTTTAATACTGACAACTACTTACTGTCTGTTAGATCCACGACTTTGATGGAAACCAATTAAACGTCCCATCGACCAGTCGCTCTTCATGGACACACAGCTGGGTCCAAGTCCAGGTTCTGGTTCTGGTTCAGGTCCAGGTCCAGGTTTTTGCTTCTGAAGGAACCTGACAGAAAAGCAGAAATGTTATTAAATCTCAGTGTTCAGTCTAAAACCCATCAGAGACCTGCTGAAGTTCAGAACAGATGTTTTCAGAGGAGCTCATGTCTGATGAAGAGGAGCTCATGTCTGATGAAGAGGAGCTGTCAAAGAGACCAGATGGACGTTGGCAACGTGGCAACAGAGCAGAGTACATAGAGGCCAAGTACAGGTTCAGCAGGGCGGTGAGGGATGCTAAACAGCTGTACTCAAAGAAACTCCAACATCAGTTCTCCTCTAACGACTCTGCTTCTGTCTGGAGGGGGCTCAGGCAGATCACCAACTACAAGCCACGATCGACGTCTTGCCAACAACCTCAACGACTTCTACTGCCGCTTTGAAGACCACCTGGACAGCTCTCACGCCTCCCCCCACCACACCTCACACCGGCTCCAGCCTACCAGCCCCTCCCCCACCACCACAATAGAGGCTGTACACCTCTCACCATTACAGTGCCCCCTCCCCCTCCCCACGTCCCCCCCACCGTCACCTCTCTCTGTCCTTGAAAGAGATGTAAATAGGCTCTTCAAGAGACAGAACCCCCGCAAAGCTGCTGGGCCAGACTCCGTGTCTCCAGCCTGCCTGAAGCACTGTGCAGACCAGCTGTCTCCTCTGTTCACGGACATCTTCAACATCTCACTGGAGACATGCCATGTACCAGCATGTTTCAAGGCATCCACTATCATCCCAGTCCCCAAGAAACCGGGACCCACAGGACTGAATGACTACAGACCCGTCGCCCTGACCTCTGTGGTCATGAAATCCTTTGAGCGCCTGGTTCTGTCCCACCTCAAATCCATCACGGACTCACTCCTGGACCCCCTACAGTTTGCCTACAGAGCCAACAGGTCTGTAGACGATGCTGTAAATCTGGCCACTCACTTCATCCTCCAGCACCTGGACTCTGCAGGATCCTACGTCAGGATCCTGTTTGTGGATTTCAGCTCCGCATTTAACACAATCGTCCCGGCTCGTCTGCAGGACAAGCTTTCACAACTCAACGTGCCCGACACCACTTGCAGGTGGATCACTGACTTCCTGTCGGACAGGAAGCAGCGCGTGAGACTGGGAAGCCACACTTCGGACTCCAGGACGATCAGCACCGGCTCCCCGCAAGGCTGTGTTCTTTCTCCCCTGCTCTTCTCTCTGTACACGAACAGTTGCACCTCCAGTCACCAGTCTGTCAAGCTCCTGAAGTTTGCAGACGACACCACCCTCATTGGACTCATCTCTGGTGGGGATGAGTCCGCTTATAGATGGGAGATTGACCGTCTGATGGCTTGGTGCAGCAAGAACAGCCTGGAGCTCAATGCTTCCAAAACAGTAGAGATGATTACGGACTTCAGGAAGAGCACAGCCCCACCCTCCCCTGTCATCCTGTGTGGCTCCCCAGTGGACACTGTGGAGTCCTTCCGCTTCCTGGGCACCATCATCTCCCAGGACCTCAGATGGGAGCTGAACATCAGCTCCCTCATCAAGAAGGCTCAGCAGAGGATGTACTTCCTGAGGCAGCTGAAGAAGTTCAATCTACCACGGACAATGCTGGTCCACTTCTACACTGCCATCATGGAGTCCATCCTCACCTCCTCCATCACCGTCTGGTACGCTGCTTCCTCTGCCAAGGACAGGTGCAGACTGCAGCGTATCATACATTCTGCAGAAAAGGTGATTGGCTGCAGCCTTCCTTCTCTCCCAGAACTCTACTCCTCCAGAACCCTGAGGAGAGCAGGGAGGATAGCAGCTGACCCCTCCCACCCTGGACACCATCTGTTTGACCCTCTCCCCTCTGGCCGGAGGCTGCGGTCTATCAGAACCAGAACCTCCCGCCACAAAAACAGTTTCTTCCCCTCTGCCATCAGGCTTTGGAACTCACCTAAACACTTACCTGACTAACTGACACAACGCAATTCGCTATATTAGCGACATCTGGATGTTCGTTATCTTAACGCACATCCAAGCACACAGGAGTTATATTAACACACTCCCCCTCTATTGGTCACTTCAACTTGTACATTTTTATACTACAGACTGCACTTTTCATGTAAATACACTACTTTACTTTTATCTTATTTTTATGTACATAACTTTTTATTTCCACTCTTATATAGTTTTTCAGTCTTAATGTTATATGTTCAGTTGGCTTGTTCATATCTTTATGGTTCATATTTATTTATTTATATGTAGGCACCGTCAAATCACAACAAATTCCTTGGAATGGAAGTTACTTAGCAATAAATCTGATTCTGATTCTGATTCTGATTCTGATTCTGATGACAGACTCAGAAGTTCTTCCAGCCTGATCAGAGATCCACATCCAGCTCAGCCTGCTGATGAAAAGCCTCTGAAAGGCCTCAGTTCAGTCTGGAACCATACTGACACACTCATTCTAATTCTCTGATAAAGTCTTTACTGGTTGGTTGATCAGATGAATTCTGCTCTTTAGTTGACAAACTACACTGGAAACAAGCAACACTGGAACATCTGATGTTTGCAGGTAAACAGTGGAATTAAAAAGAAAGAAAAGAACTTTAACAGGATGATGTGAACAGATCTATGTGGAGAGAATGAATCATTGGAAAGTGATTGAGCTCATTTTGATGGAAAGTTCTGCTGAACTAAAATAAATAGAAAACACAGATTTCTGACTTTGGACGTGAACTTTAATGCTGTTCAATGAAGCTGTTTTCACACATGAACTGCAGCCTTGAAATGTTCCAGAAATGTTCTGGATGCAGATGAGAAGACAAATTCCTGCAACATTCCCTCCTGATTTCTTGCAGAGATTCTGCAGCCAGCTGTCTGATCAGAGATCCAGAAACCAGGAGCTGCAGCTGCTTATTGGAGGTGGAACCATGGAGGAGGAAAGTTAGGACTTCATCTAAGAAGCAGCTCACTCTGTTAGAAGTCATAGATGTTAGAAGCTCCAACAGAGTCAGACTGATGTCCCAGAATGTTCCAGAAAAGCAGCAGCAGCTCATTCAGACACCAACATGTTCTTCTTTCTTCATCCAGCCTGATTTCATGTCCACATCTTCTCCTGAAAGCTGCAGCAGATCTCAGCTGATGAAGCTGATGTGTCTCTGCTTTGATCGTTGGCTTATGGACCAGGAGGAGACAAAACTGAAAGATTTTGGTGACACAGCTGATCTGAGGAAGCTGCTCAGCTGTTTTCAGGGAAGAGAGCCACCAGATGTGTGGCAGCTTCCACAGCTAATGATCTCTGAACTGACTGGACTTTCTCCAGCTGATGAAGACCTTGGAACTGAACTTTAATCTGCTGCATCACAGACAGCTGCAGCTGCAAAGACTGTGTGAAGAAAGTGTGTCAGCTCCACGTTCCATGTGATCAGTGGACTTCAGAGGAGACGGACTCGTATGTAACATCCAGTATGACCAGTAAGGAGGAGGCTCCCTCACACACAGGAAACATGAAGCTTTGAAACACAGCTGAGTTTGAAAGAACTGAACCAGATGAATTCAGACTGATGTGACTGGATTTAGGATCAAACTGCAGCTGTTTGTGCTTCTAGAGTTATTGGAGGATGCAGGATGTTCAGATGTGATGAATCAGATCAGATGATGCAGCAGCAAAGATTCACAGTAAAACCTGATTCTGAGAGTTCAGCTTCCACTTTTACATTTTAATACTGACAACTACTTACTGTCTGATAGATCCACGACTTTGATGGAAATCATAACAATCGTCCTTTGACTGGTCGCTCTTCATGGACACACAGCTGGGTCCAGGTTCAGGTCTAGATCCAGGTTTTAGCCTCTTAACTCTCCTGATAGAAAAGCAGAAATGTTATTAAATCTCAGAGTTCAGCCTAAAAACCATCAGAGACCTGCTGAAGTTCAGAACAGATGTTTTCAGAGGAGCTCATGTCTGATGAAGAGGAGCTCATGTCTGATGAAGAGGAGCTCATGTCTGATGAAGAGGAGCTCATGTCTGATGAAGAGGAGCTGTCAAAGAGACCAGATGGACGTTGATGACAGACTCAGAAGTTCTTCCAGCCTGATCAGAGATCCACATCCAGCTCAGCCTGTTGATGAAAAGCCTCTGAAAGGCCTCAGTTCAGTCTGGAACCATACTGACACACTCATTCTAATTCTCTGATAAAGTCTTTACTGGTTGGTTGATCAGATGAATTCTGCTCTTTAGTTGACAAACTACACTGGAAACAAGCAACACTGGAACATCTGATGTTTGCAGGTAAACAGTGGAATTAAAAAGAAAGAAAAGAACTTTAACAGGATGATGTGAACAGATCTATGTGGAGAGAATGAATCATTGGAAAGTGATTGAGCTCATTTTGATGGAAAGTTCTGCTGAACTAAAATAAATAGAAAACACAGATTTCTGACTTTGGACGTGAACTTTAATGCTGTTCAATGAAGCTGTTTTCACACATGAACTGCAGCCTTGAAATGTTCCACAAATGTTCTGGATGCAGGTGAGAAGACAAATTTCTGCAACATTCCCTCCTGATTTCTTGCAGAGATTCTGCAGCCAGCTGTCTGATCAGAGATCCAGAAACCAGGAGCTGCAGCTGCTTATTGGAGGTGGAACCATGGAGGAGGAAAGTTAGGACTTCATCTAAGAAGCAGCTCACTCTGTTAGAAGTCATAGATGTTAGGAGCTCCAACAGAGTCAGACTGATGTCCCAGAATGTTCCAGAAAAAAAGCAGCAGCTCATTCAGACACCAACATGTTCTTCTTTCTTCATCCAGCCTGGTTTCATGTCCACATCTTCTCCTGAGAGCTGCAGCAGATCTCAGCTGATGAAGCTGATGTGTCTCTGCTTTGATCGTTGGCTTACGGACCAGGAGGAGACAAAACTGAAAGATTTTGGTGACACAGCTGATCTGAGGAAGCTGCTCAGCTGTTTTCAGGGAAGAGAGCCACCAGATGTGTGGCAGCTTCCACAGCTAATGATCTCTGAACTGACTGGACTTTCTCCAGCTGATGAAGACCTTGGAGCTGAACTTTAATCTGCTGCATCACAGACAGCTGCAGCTGCAAAGACTGTGTGAAGAAAGTGTGTCAGCTCCACGTTCCATGTGATCAGTGGACTTCAGAGGAGACGGACTCGTATGTAACATCCAGTATGACCAGTAAGGAGGAGGCTCCCTCACACACTGGAAACACGAAGCTTTGAAACACAGCTGAGTTTGAAAGAACTGAACCAGATGAATTCAGACTGATGTGACTGGATTTAGGATCAAACTGCAGCTGTTTGTGCTTCTAGAGTTATTGGAGGATGCAGGATGTTCAGATGTGATGAATCAGATCAGATGATGCAGCAGCAAAGATTCACAGTAAAACCTGATTCTGAGAGTTCAGCTTCGACTTTTACATTTTAATACTGACAAATACTTACTGTCTGTTAGATCCAGGATTTTGTTTGAAATTAACTAAACCTTCTATCGACTGGTCGCTCTTCAAGGAGACACAGCTGGGTTCAGGTCCAGGTCCAGGTCCAGGTCCAGGTGCAGGTTTAGGCTGGTTCCTGTGAATCCAGATGTTTGGTGATGTGAGTTGTGATCTCTGACATGGAGAAGAGTCATGGACAATTAGAGATGGACATCTCACCTCTGAGTGGTTTTAGAGGGAGGGACTCCCTCCTCTCTGTCCTGATCCATGATGCTGGATTCACATCAGCTCACACACACTTTCTACCTTCACCTGCAGAGGAAACACACATCATTCATCTGAACATCAACTGAAATCCTCCTTTCCATCATCTGCTGCTCCTCCTCTGATTGGCTCTGAGTTTCTGCTTCATATCAGAGTCAGATGGATGCAGTCAGACAGCAGTGAGGAAGAGGAAGCTGCCTTCAGCTGCTGGACTTCTGTCAGGACAGCAGGTGGAGGGATGGAGCTGCAGACCAGCACAAGCCATGATGATGAAACTAATTACAAGACAAAGAGGACCATAATATGCAGAATAATTATAATTCACTTCATTCACATTTTCATAGCAAATACAAAGAAGAAGATAAAACAACAGAAGCATGTTAAACACAGTGGAAGTGGGACAGTTTGAGTTAGAAAATGTCTCTGAGTGGGTGAACCAGATGTTGGCGCTAAAAACAATCCTCCAAATGAGCTGAGAGTGAAAGTTAAAGAGTTCAGCTTTAAGAAATCTGAAATGAACTGAGGAGCTTGTCCATGCAGAACATCTAGAAGTTCTCACCACAAAGCACATGAACTGGAAACCAGTAAGAAGACCATCAAACAGGAGCCATGTGAGCTCTTCTGTTGCTTCCAGAGCTTTGCTGCAGCATCTTGTACAGTCAGAATGATCCAGACAAGTTAAACATGCATCACTCTGATTTAAATCAGAAGAAATGAAAGTGTGGAAAATCCTTGTAAAGCTGAACACAATCCATCAGAGACTCGTATCCACTCAGTGTCCACTGAGAGCAAGAAGTTTTCACTCCCCAGTTACAACCACTCGTCTGTTCTTACTCTGGAACACTGTCTCAGTTACTGATCCATACCAAATAGTAAACAGTCATCAGTGCTTGTGTGATTTTTTCAGCTAAAGGAGACGATCCTGTACAGTCTCCTTTTGAAATTCAGCCGTTTCTACCAACTTAAAACCTTAATTTCCCTCCCACAGACTCACTTGCCAGAGCCAAGCAGCCATGCAGGAAGGATCGGCTCCACCAGCCTTTATCTGCTCAGTGTTGTTTGACCAATAGGCGAGGATCTGGTCCAAGACACGTCTTGAAAGTGTCTTGCCCCCCCATTTACATAATGAGGCAGAAATGCAAAAGGAAATGTAAAAAGGAAGCAGAGAAATGAATATGCTTGGAAAAGAAAATCTAAAAGGAAAATAACACAAAAAATATAGACAAAATTAAATGAGGAAGGAATAAAAAAATCACCAAATAAATAAATACATTTAACTGAAAATGACACGGAAAAGTAAATAAATAGGAATATTAACATAAAGTTAATTTAAAACACCTGGAAATGACAAAAGAAATATACATTTGTGTCATAATTTATAGGTTTCTTAATGGAAAAACGTCTTTTATATTTTGTTGTATAATTTATTGGTAGATCAATTTGTTCATTGAGCCATTTCTATATTTCTGTATTTATTTTTTATTTTGACAGTTCTCCATACATCTGGAGCATCATGGAAGTAGAAATCCAGCAACCAAGGTCCAGGACTGTAGAGCAGCTAGAATCCTGCATCAGACCAGAATGGGACAACATTCCTCTCCTAAAACTCCAGCAACTGGTCTCCTCACTTCCTAAGATTTCCAGGCAGTTGTTAGAAGAAGAGGAAATGCCACACCATGCTAAACGTCACCCTGGAACAACTTTTTACACCATGCTGAACATCACCCTGGAACTACTTTTTCCAGACGTGTTGCTGCATCAGATTCACTATCAGCTCATATTTTCCACCACATGGTAAAATGTTTCAGTTTCATCATCTGACATGTTGTTTATCTTCTACTGGGAATAAAATATGACCTGATGAGGTTTATAAATCAGTGAATTCTGGTTTTCCACACTTTTACACAGAGTCCCAACGTTGTTGTAACTGGAGCTGTTTATGTGAAACAAGGTGGAGGTGGATTATGATACAGGAAATAATGTTGCAACACAGAACTTAAAACCTGAAAAACCTGCCTGACTGTTTTTACTGTGAACACGAAGAGAAAGTCAGAGTTCAAGTTGTTCTGTAGAGCCACATTCCCGCCTCATTACACATCAACAAAACCACAGTTTGATCCTCAGAGAAATAACGATCTGATCATCATGTAGATTTGTCTTCAAACAGCAGAGATCAAAGTTGGAGCTGAAATCAGAAGTGAACACGTTCTCCAAACATTCCAGAAACAAAGAGAAAAGTTTACACTTACAGTTTGTTCAGAGAAGAAGAAGAATCTCCACTGATACACAGGTGAGCTGCTTCCTGGAATGAGTCACATTTCTACCTGTGATGGAGGGAGGACAGGTAGGAGGAGGACAGGTAGGAGGAGGACAGGTAGGAGGAGGGCAGGTAGGAGGAGTTACAGGTAGGAGGAGGACAGGTAGGAGGAGTACAGGTAGGAAGAGGACAGGTAGGAGGAGCAACATCAGACCTTCCTCCTCCTCTTTAACAGCCTCACCTGCACCACTGAGATGTTCTCCAGCAGTGTTTCTCCATCCTGGTCCTCAGGACCCCGTCCTGCATGTCTCCATGTTTCCACACTTTAACCCACCAGGCTGAGATGAAGGACTCATTAACAGACCTGCAAAGACCTGGACCAGGACTTCATTTCATCTGAATCTGAAGGGTCAGATTTTTCTCCATCAGTCTTGTTTTCATCTGGAAGCTGACCACACATCACCTGTCTGTCCACGTCTACCTCACCTGTCTGTCCACGTCTACCTCACCTGTCTATGAGACCGTAGAGGCCAGGATTCATTCTCCTCTCACATATACACACATTTACCCTCTTACACAAATATATTGTCCTCACAAACATATATATTCTCCTCTGACACACATATTGTGTATTTAAGCCTTTTTGTTGTTTGCTTGGTGTCTCTCACTTTCACTGACACAGGAAGTTCTTCCCTGTACAGGAAGTGACTCTCAAACCAGGAAGTCCTTTAACAAGACTCGCTAAGCGTGTCCACGTGTAGTAATAATACACAGAACTACATAAAATACATACAAATGTAAATCTATCAGTACAAGTACTGCATTCACAGTTTTAGGAAAATACAACTAAATGAAGCTTTGAAAGAAAAATGCCATTAAAATAGTTTTGTCTTCAAGTTGTGATGTATAATCTGGGCCTTGTTCTGCTTTTCCCACTAATAAATCACTGATGTGACTTTCTCTCAGGCACATAGATGGAAAGCACACGCTGGTGAGACTGAAGATGATGTTTCACGGCTGTGTTGATGCTTCAGTTGGACCATTATCTACCTCGCTGGTCCAGACAGCAGCAGAGCCTCAAGTGTTTTGTCCCTTTTCATTGTGGCATCAGAACTTTGGAAAAGCATCTAGAGTGAGACGTGATGACGGACTGGAAAACACTGGTGTTGCCGTTTCATGCATCACAGGAGAGGATTAAATAGACGGCGTTGTTACTGGCAGGTCAGAGCAGAAGAACTGAGAGATTGTGGGCAGAACTGAATCCAGTTGTGTGGTTTCATTTTGCTGATCTGTTCAGTTTTATGGAGGAGCAAGGTGTACTAGTTTCTCTTCATGAACTACGTTTGTCTTCATTACATCTATTTGCCACCAAGTCAAAGGGCTGCCAGTGAGTTTCAGAATGGGTGGAATAACCACGTCTTTCACCACAAGGAGGACAAACTCCTCTTCAGCTGTGGCAGCAGGGTGTTAACAACAATGCAGGAACACATAACCCAAGTATGAAGGACACTTTTACCTTAGTGGCTTTGGCAACGATGATCCTGCAGCAGTTCCACACAATAATATTGTTATTCATCTATTAATATTCCTCTCAGTGATGCCACAACGTCTTCTCTTCAGCACCTTCATCCATGTGAAGATGATGGAAATCATGGTGTATTTATTCTGCAGCCTTGTGCATTTTCTTGGAAGGAGGAATTCCTGGTTTTATCCATATGATTGATGCTGAGAAGCTTTTTAACAGTTTTCCATCATGTGACAAATAGAAAATGAATATCATCCAGTTTATAAAGTTCCAGTCAAATAACACTGTGCCAAGCTTTGTAATGGCTCCATTTCAAGTTTTTTATTGGTCTGTTCAGAAACTTTGTCTCTAAATGTGACTCCAAGCTCAAACCTCCATGTTGACATTGAAAGATATTTCTTTTATACAGGTTCCTGGTATGAAAAATATTCCCACAGGAAACATTTTATTGAAGCTTCTGGCTCTGGAGAACTCACTAAACTGCCATAAAGAAATAATCACGTTAACATTTAACATCCTTTGTTGAACAGAAAGACTAAAACAAAAACATCATTAATGCTAAATTTGTGGACTCTGATGTGAGACTAGATGTTGGGAGAAAAACCGTCTAACAGCTGAAGAGTCAAGCAGAAACAAACATTTCACATTACATGTGCAACGACCCGCAGAAACAAAGCTTCAGCTTTTATGCAGGAGAAAAATAGAGCCCTGCTCGGCTGCTAGAAGAAGCTTGTTTCAGATCGTTCACAAAGCAGCACAAATATGTAGAACTTACCAGATGAGCTGCCCTTCTTACTGTACAATATGCCACATGTGTCCATCTACATTTCATAGAAGCTGCACTCAGACGCTCATGAAGATGTTCATGTAAGAGGAAATGGATTGCACATCACATTAAATCACATCCATGAACTTCTTCTAATTGTTATCCAGAAATCAGTTATTATACAGATCATTTAGAAGCACACAAGTTTCATGTAAATGTGAGTTTCATCAGACTGAAAGTTCTGCTTCGTCATTGCCGGGCTGTCCAGCTCCAGTCCTCCAAGGCTGAACTTGTGCAGGTTTTAAGAGATTTCCTTCACCAGCACACCTAATTCACTTTAAATGGCTTTTTTCAGCAGCTTGTTTTTAAAGTTCTGCCAAAGCATGTTGAGCCATTAACCTGATTCAGGTGTGCTGCAGCGGAAACATCCAAAACCTGCAGGATAGTGGCCCCTGATGAGCAGCCTGGGAGACCCCGTCTTATTGTAAACTTCATTCCAGTTTGTTGCAAAGCCAGAAGATTCTTTCACTTAGTGGCTCATGTGGATTTTACATCATTGTACAGTAAAAATAAAGGCAGTAAGACTTAATGAACCCTAAAACTTTTCCCAAAACATAAAAACTGAAAAACAAACAAAAGAAGAAGTATTTCAAAGTGTTTGTTGGTTGATCCGTTTGAAAAGCAGGCAATAAAATCAGGAGGAAAATAGTGAGCTGTAGATAAATTTAAAAGTGGAATAGTGTCTGACTAAAAAGCTGCAGTGAAGTTCGATTTCAACATTACTTGCAGAAAACAGCTGAAAATGTGAACCGTTCTTCACATCTATTAACTTCAGTTTGACAAATATGCAGCAGGTTTGTATTTATTGTACAAAACCACATAAAAACAAGAGAAAAGAAGAAAGTTTCACGTTGCTTTGTGTAATTAACTGAACATGAACTTGACCTTAACACAGAAGACTTTGATCCAGACCTGTACACATATTACGCTGGGCTAAAACCAAGGGTCCCGCCCACCGCAGAGCCCCTGTTTTCCTGAAGGTCTCCGTATGAGGTCTGCAGCGTAGCTTCAAGCAGTTAGTGCAGCTGTTTGCAGCGGCAGCTTTGCAGCTTCCTGAATCCTCCTCTTTGTGGAGGAGAGAACCCAGTCGGTGAAGGAGTGTTGGCTCCTGTGGAAAAGGCGAGGATCGTTCCCAGTTTCTGTTCCTTCCTCATCTGGTGGAAAAGGAAGAAAGAAACTGGACAATAAACAGAAAGCAGAACATCTCTTACTATTCTAAACTGACACACAATGACCAGATGCAGCTAAATATTCCAGTTAGAAGAAGAAATGGTCAAATTCCATGGATTTACTTCTGCGTGTGTCTCCAGAAAGGAAGAACTTCCTCAGCAGCTTCTGTTGCTGCCAGCTGGAGATGGCGGATAATGAAAAGACTGTCAGCCACATCAGCTGAGAGGCTGCAGGAGACCAGCACAGAAGAGCTGAGCTTGGATTTAATCCAGCACACCAAGTGTTTTCAGTCCATCTCTGAATCTAAGACAGAGACAGACAGATTGAAGATGTTTTTATTGGTTTAAAAAGAAAAAAAAATAAAATTCAGTAAAAATGCACAAAAAGACGACATTTACACGTTAAACTGAAAAGTATGTGAAAAGTCAGCAGCTGGTTTCTTTAAAAGCTGTGTTGTCCAGACTTTGGTGATCGGCATCTCTGTAGAGCACCAGATTCCCTCATTATTAGATCTCAGTCAAATTCCAGAGCAAAGCCCCACATTTACTCCTCGCTAGAAATTTAACACGTCTTCAGTTTGTTCATAGACACAAAGTTTAAAGAAAGTTCATGAAGAGCTGACGTTACAAAGATTAGTGCTGACTGACAATGTTTAGCTTGTTTCACCAAGAGAGCAGAACATCCCAGAATCCGCTGTGTTGGTCTGATGGACAGAACTTTCCATTTCTAGACTTTGTGTATCAGATCTGCATCCAGCTGCTGTCCAGCTGCAGTTTGGCTGAAATCAGTCTGTTGCCACATGCCGTCAGAAACTCTAGGCTGGAAAACATCAAGTACAATGTAGAAAAGTTTCAAGTAAACAGTCCTTAAAAAACACAACAACAACAAACTTATTAACGCACAACACGCAGCTCCAATAAAGCAGCGACACATCTGCTTGTTTTCCATCCTTCACGAGGACATGACTCAGCAGGTCTACCGTCAATAACATGAGTCAGCAGGAATTTACAGGAATTTACCACATGTACTTTATTAATTACTACATGAATCATGAAGGTAAATCCATGTCAGTAGTCAGTACAGCACGTTTACACATTGATAGAAAGAACAATGACATATAAGTGCAGACCTGACATCAGCTGACAGCTTCCCTCCAAAGGCGTCTCTTATTGGTTCAGGAACTCCGTTGGTCCCAGATTTCTGGAATTCAGATCCGTTCAGTTCATGCCCTCGTTCAGCAGCTTCTGCTTTGTGCCACGTTTGATGACAGAACAGCTGGATGTCCCGGAAGAAGGACGACGTCCTTGTTTCCAGTATCATGATCCTGATTTTAGCCTGAAAATAGAACACATTCATTTTATAGTTAATATTTGATGTTTGTAGAAAGTTCCCACAGTTGTTAAATGTTAAATGAATCATGCAAACCTTCACTAACTAAATCAAACTCTAGCCAGTGTAAAGACTTTGAGACTTCCTCATGTTGCCGTGGTTACGGACGGAGCAAACGGCCGCTAGTTGTGTTAAACACACACTAAGCTCCAACAGTGATGTGACTGGACTGATGGAAGCAGTTTCCAGAACTCTTTATCTGAACTGACAGAAACATGTTTGATAAAACTCAGCCTAAAAGAAAAGTCACTTTTCTTTGTGTTTTACTAAAAGACTAAAAATAAAAGAGCAGCTTCATTTTACCAGCTTTATTTTTATCCCATCAGCTTGTGAATAAACTAATTATGTAATGTGTGATCCAGATAAGTGGTGGAAAGACGACTGTAACAGCTGCTCTGGTGAGGAGAGTGTGTTATTAAAATAGTCCCATTAACTGGGGCAGGAAGAATGGAGCAGACCCCCAACTGGACCGGGTCTAGAGTCTGCAGGTTATTAGGTGTGAACGCAGCCTCCAGCAAAGAAAGACTTTCTGTCCTCTGACAACATGTCATACAACACGTTATTCCCCAGCTGCCACTGCTGATGCTTCTATGACTCTCAGAAGTGTGTTTCTCTTTAATGGGAGCAGCAGCACAGCCTGCAGCTACATGAGCAAACACACACTACAGGACGGACTTAGTCCACTGGAACTAACACTTGGAGATTCTATTCACATTTTATTTTCACCTTTTCCTCGGTCGGGACGTCCAGCTGCCAAAGTGTTTGTGAGTCTTGTGTCTTAAAGACCGTGGCGACCCTCCGGTCCAGGTCTTGAGTACATGCCTGGACTGCTGAGGCTTTAGGTCTGAAGAGTTCTCTCATCTGATGCTGGACCCGGTCTGAGTTTTATTAGGGACGGATGAACCGTCCTCTGCTGCTCAAGAGACCAACACAACCATGTCATGATGAAAGATTTCTGAAACCACTGCGTCTCATTTCTTCCATCCATGTCAGGCGGGAACTAGAGACGACCTGCACCTGCTTCTCAGCCAATCACAGAGCAGCATAAACTGCCTGCCTTTTCCACCAAACTCCTTCCGTTTCCACCATATCTTTCCTCACACACACACACACACACACTCTTCTTCTACATACATGTTCTATTCTTACATGCAGATATTACCGTATTAACTACGTCCACTGAATTAGAGAAAATAAATGAAAGAGGGAAAGAAAATGTGAGCATGTGAGAGTAAGAATATATGTACAGTATGTGAGAGAGAAAATGTGTGTATGTGTGGATAAAACTGTGTTTGTGTGAGGATGAATTATGGCCTATACAGCTCCTCATACCTGTCTGTCCACTTCTACCTCACCTGTCTAGTTTCCTCCTGTCAGCAGCATCTTTTCATCTCCTCCATCATGTCCTCACTGAGGAGTCTCATATTAAAGTAGAAGCAGGTCAAAGTGGTGATTGGTCTCTTAGAGGCTGGGGGTGAAAGCTTCTCACACACAAGGAGCTCAGACATTTCATTCATTTCCCTCATGTTTGATGAAGCTGCTTAAAAACAGTCAGATGTAGAGGAGAAGGGATTAGATGGAGACAGAAGCCAAACCTGACCCCCCTCCTCCTTTCAGAGTGGAGCCTATTGGAGAGCGATGGCTGAGACCAGGTCTGAGAAAGTGTGTGTGTGTGTTTTCATTGGATTCATCACGTTCAAAGTCAGCATCAAAGTGTCAATAGATCAACACCTGAATCTGGATTGGTTCTGTTCTCTCCATCAGATTCCTGGAAAGTCAATGGAAGCAAACACGGTGAACAGGAAGCTCCACCTGTCTGACAACAACAGGAAGTTTCCATTAGTGGACGTCCCTCAGTCATGTCCTGATCATCCAGACAGATGTGATGGCGCCCTCTTCAGGTTCTGTGTGGAAATGTTCTGACTGCTCGCTGTTACTGGGATGTTAGTGGAGAGGAGACGTTTGTCAGTGAGTTCCAGAGGAACCAGAAGGAGACGAACCAGTAAAGACGGCGTGTTGGGAGGAAATGAATCCTCATGGAGTCTGAGCTGCTCTCGTCGTCATGGTTACGCTGTCTCTCACAATAACAGAAGAACAGCATGTCCTCCTCCTCCGTCTCCAGCAGTAGCAGCGTATGTGGAGCGTCCTGCTGGAACTCTGTCCTTCTACAGAGTCTCCTCTGACTCTGATCTTCCTCCACATCTTCATCAGCACCTTCATCATCCTCTGCTTCCTGGGTTTGGCTTCTTGTTCAGCTTGTTTTCTTCCTCAGTGTTTGTGTTGTGTAAAGAGTTTGATCCTGTCAGACATTATTAACCAGAGTTCAGTCTGGAAGCGTCTGTCTTCTTCAGAAACAGTCTTTCAGATTCACGTATGAAACTCTTCTAGATGATTCCTTGGATGTTTCCTGTTTTCCTCCTTTAAAGATAGAAGCTGGGATTCTTCCAGGATCAACTGGACATGGTTTGTGTTTAGTTCTTGTCAGTTTCACTTCATGATGCTGGAAATGAAAATCCTCCCAGTGTGTCGCTCTGTTTGCCTCATTCTGTCCTTCATTTAATTTTTTTACTCTTTCACATGTTGAATTAGAGATTTTTTCACATCAGAAATAGTTTCTGAAACAAAAAGTCGAATGTTCAGTTTTCCCATTCTGTCTCCAGATGTTTGACTTTGGATTAAATTCTTCAAACTCCACATTTCAAATAAACTTTCATGAATCTGTTTTCAGTCAGCAGGTGAATTTTAAATGTTTGAGCTGAAAACTTTCACTGTTTCATTTAAATGTAGTTTATCAGCTTCAGTCAGCTTCATGTTTCTTTAAATGAAGATTTTGATGCTTTTATTTGAACATTCCTGACTTTCTTACAGGGATAATTGAAGGTTGGAGCTTCTACCTCACCTGGCAGTAAAAGCTGAACCTGCATGAACCATCAGGGAATTTAAAGATGGAAAAGCAGCTCATTTGTGCACATTGAAATAATTCAGACCTTTAAGGCCTTTGTGAAGTATTGATGCATGTAGCGGCTCAAACAGGGAGAGCAGCTGCTAATCCTGCCATCACCTCAACCAGAGTTTACACTTCAGAGCTAAACTAGAAACTTCTGCCATTTCTACACAATCAAGTCAACAGCGATGCTGAAGCAGAAGAGCTCATTTCTGACAAACCTTTACATGGAAAAGAAGCAGCGACACTAAACCAGCAGAGGAAGTCTGAGGAAACCTTTTAGAAACACTCAGCTTCTAAAATCAGCTTCAACATGAATCACTGATGGGATTAAAAGATGTTTCCATCAGCAGCAGGAACAACAGTTTCCTGCACTTTGTTCTGATTCTAGCTGCCATTTTATCATAGAAAGAAGAGCCAGCAGGCCCTGAGACTGGACTCATGAGACTGGACCGCTGTAGCCATGCACACACAGCTGGATGATGCAGATGTTAGAGGGAACGATGGAGACTCAGAGGAGAAAAAGCTTTGATCCTCTGAGTTCAGAGCTCATCTCATGGCTGTTTGAAGGCTCATCATGATCTAAAGTTGGACTTAAACCTGAATCCGAGTTCAGTGTGAACAGTTCTAATGATGCTCAGATGATGCATTAATCCCAGCAGGAAAAACATCTGGAACGTTCTGGCCTTTCCATCAGATTCTTTCCTGCTATCAACATGTTGGTGCTTGTGTTGTGATGATGTCGTTTCAGACTGGAAACTTCTGGAAACTGCATCATGAAGATTCTTGTGTTCAAACTGGAACAAAGACGTGACAATAAACACATTTCATTCTCCTCCACTTCCTGTGTATGAGCGTGACGGCCAGCCACACATGCTAATATCTCCACCTCACCACCAGTAGATTTCCACTTTCATTGTCTCTGCAAGCAGAAGTCTAAACACGATACACACTATTTCACACACCTCTTTCCTTCCTTTCATTCCTCATACCTACAATATTGAACACACCTTCACGCTGTGAGGTCAGATTATGTTCGTATTCATGTGTTTCTTTTCTTTCAGGTACCTGGGTTCAGTCTCTCCTTCCTGGTGCAGCAAAGGCCTGGTCCAGGTCTGAGGACTGATAAACTACTGCAGCTTCATTGGATTCCACCACAACCCCCCTATGACACTGCAGAGTCATTGGGGGGGTTTGGCTTCATTTTGAGGTTGGTTCAAAATGTAGTAGCCATTTTATTTCCCCTCTTTGTGTTTACTTTGGCTTTTCTAAACTGGTATTTAACTTCCTGTTTGATTGTTCAGGAAGTTTGTTTCTGTTCATTTATTCCTTCGTTTCTTTCACTTCTCTTTACTTCGGATTTTCACTCTACTTCTATTTATTTGGCCTCTTGTCAGGCTGTTTAGTTAAATCCTGGATGTGGTGACAGGTTTCAGGTTTTGGGGTAAATGAAGCAGTTTTGAAGCAAACCTGCATCCTGCTGCCTTACTGCTTGGTCCCTGACGGAGCATTAGAGGAGAAATAAACGCTGGGAGGCCTGGAAGTGGACAGGTGGGACATCAGCATGATTACAAATCCAAACTTTGGTCCTAGAGTTGGGAATAGATGGAGGAAGACGAGGAACTTTCCAGGGATAAATACATAAAAGCAACATATGGAGGCAAACACACGGCAGAAGCAGCAAATATGCAAGTTTCATGCCAAAAAGCCCAAAAAGTGGAAGTGAACATCTAAATGAAGAAAAATAAAAACTTCTCAGTTTACTTTCTGCTTCCAAAAAGGCTCTAAAATCTACTTTCACATCCAGGAGCCGTTGCAGGGATTTCACTAAATATTTATTGTAGCTGGACATAGAATTTCACCTTAAACCAGATAATCTGAAGTTTTACATTTTTATTTCCAGTGTAAAATCCACCTTTATAAAAAGATAAAAACCAATGATTTCTCCCTCCAAAGTCATTTCTAAAGCATCTGTGACCTGGTCCCAATGACATCAGCTCAGTTTAGCTTTACAATGGTGGAAATACGCCTTCAGACAGTCTAGTGCTGCTTCATTCTGATCACATGTTCAAAGCGAACTCACTTGTACACTCAAAAAACTGGTTCAAGCCCCTCTTTAAGGTGACACATTCAGATTTAATCCAATTTACCTATATTTAACAGTTAAATGTTACTATATTTATACTTAATTGGTGTAAAGTAAAATGATTTCATAGCAAACAGTCTCAGATTCATTAACTCAAAATTATTTAAAATGTTCTTGTGCCCGCCCCCGTGCGCATGCGCATGTATAAGTGCTCTCGCGTGAACCATGTCCTCTTCCGTTTTTTTCCGCCTCTACCTGAAGCAGTGTTTTGGACCGCCACATTTGAAAATATACATCAGTTTCTGGTAAGTGTATAACTTTAAGTTGTGCCGAATTAATGTTTGTACTATGGTATCAGCAAAACACAATATGTGAGTTCACAGTAGCTTTGTATTACTACCGTAATTGTGGAAAAAACGTGACTTGCATTTCATTTTTCCTGTTTGAATAAAGGCGGACTAGCTCGCAAATATCCGCCCGTTGCTGATTGTTAGCATCTTTCAAGCAACATAAAGATTACTTTACAAAGTCAGGAAAATTTTATAAATCGAGCAATTTGGCTCCTCATTCTCTACTGTAAGAAACTGTAATAAAAGCACCGTCGCGTGTTGTAGCGAAATCCAGGTGAACTGTAATGGCTCAGTGCACCAGTTAAAAACGGCTGAGGACCAAATAGTAGTTTGAATATGAGCGCTCATTTGCAGTCTCGGTATGGCGTACCAAACACGTGAACTCGGCCTGTTTGAAATCCGGGGGCTCGGTTCTCTTCTATTTTATCAGTGGTGTGTTTAACAGCTCGTTATTGGCAATATGTGAAGGTATCTGCGGGGGATGTACAGGCGGCTTCGGCTGCCTCAGTAAAGTGCAGAGAGACCACACCGCTGAGCGCTGTGAATTGTCTCGCCATTTAGCAACCGCGCAATTATTTTCTCCCTTATTCAGAATGAGTGTCTACAATGAAGTGATTGCTAATGTACATGGTGCACACTGATGTGTTTTCAGGGTACCAGAGTTAATCCATTTCTTAATAACTTTAGATGTGCACCACATCAAGTCAAATTGTTATTTTTGGTTCCCATCCCACATGCTGGATGAAGGCTGGACCTCTCTGTATCGATCTTTCACTTTTAGCAGCTGTTGCTTTCATTAAATGTATGTCAGATTTAAGTACCGATTTTGCGCCAGTAATCCCTTATGTCATGTAAAACTGTCAAAACTACTGGGCCACATTTGAGTGTACTAATTGTGATCATGTTAAATTATGAAAATGTTTGATAATGCAGTCAGCTTAAATGATAATTTGTTATTGCTTTGGCACAGACTGATAGATTTATTTATGTTCTACAACCTGCTTTAGATAATGATGTTTTGAACATGGCTTTGATATTAAGTATTCCAATGTCATGTTATTTAAAATGTGTAACAAGTGTTCATAAGTTTGATATTTTCTAAATGTAATCCCAATCATATCTCTCTGATTCAATCTGAAAATGTTTTCAGCCATTCTAGAGTTGATGTGTTATCATCTTTAACTTCCTCGTGTAATTTTGACCTATTTTCAAATTATACAAATTATGACATTTTCTGGTTAGTACATTGTGTTTTAATATTTAAATCCATGTTTTGCAGTTTGATCATCCCTGTTGCGACTTCTAAGTCACCAAGTTATCTGGCAATCTGGTATTTGTAAGTAATTATTTTTTTTCTTACTAAGCAGTATTCAATACATTTATTTAAGTGGTAATTGCGCTTTTCCTCCTTTTTAGGTTGAATGTGGACATGCAAAGAATGCAGGACCTGTTTTTAAAGGTGTGTTAATCCACACAACCTTACGCACTTCCATTGATTTCCTCTCTAGTTTACTTAAGTAGCCATGTTTAAATGCAAAAAAATTCCTCATACAAATGTCATCATACTCGCCTTAGAATAAATGTTTCTATCATCCTTGCATTAGTGCGACGACATTGACATCAGGAGGGAGAGAATTCTCAAAAGCTTGATGATCTACTTAAACGAAGATCCAGACTCTTTCTTCAAGGAATATTTGGTAAGTTTATTTTACAGCTTCAGAGAGCCCATCCCACACCAAAATATTTGATTAGATGAGAACACAGTATGTCTAGAACCTCAAAAGTACTAAATACCCGACACTGGAGGTCACTTTAAAATGATCAGGCTTTGATGGACATAAATTGTGGTTTACTTCGGAAAAGACAACTTGGTTAGATAAAAAGATAAGTGGAACTCATAGATGTATTAGCTGGGTTTCCCCCAGTGTATTATAAGCCTGGTGGAGGCGTCATTTGTTTATGTGTTTATAAATGCTTTTCTTTTCTACACCAGTAGTGATAGCAAAGGTTTATTCAGCATCTCTGGTCAGATTGGTTGAAGCACAATAGCGGCACCTTGTAGTCAATACGACAACACGCAGGGGGTCATGATGTCAGGTGTTGCTGCCTGTCTCCACCTCTTTTCCTGGTAAAACCTATGCCAAATAGCAACATGCGACAGAGAAAGGGTCTTGGACTCCTTTTTTTTTTTTTTTTTTTAGTTGGAGGAGCAGAGCTGCCATTAGCCAACCTCGTGAACGTTAACCGGGCCATGGCTAAATGAGGCTTAGCCAGCTTCAGCTACAGGACTTTAGCGCGTCATTAGAGCAGCTTCCTGGAGCTACGACAATAAACATCAAAGTGGCACGGTTCAGAGGTGGTTTCAGCTGTGGAAAAAGTGGAAAAGCGACTAGAGTGCATTCTGTGAAAGTTGCACTGTGCAGGAAAGGAAAAAGAAAACTGGTGTAGCCCGTGTGGAATCCTGAAATGCCGCACGACAGCAAAGAAAATGTTTAATTAGGGTCCGAGCCATACAAAGTATGGCAAGGCCCTATTGTTCCTGAAATGTTTATTATTATTTTTCTAAGCATTTCGAGGCCAAATTTGACCCCCTAAACACCCATGAAAAGTTGTGAAACTTGGCACACACGTCAAGCCCCGCTGAACTCGGATATTATAAAGTCCGCATACACTTCAATGCAAAATTGGCTCAACAGCGCCACCTAGACACCCCAAAATTCCCCAAATGAATGGGGTCCCGAAAGTCTACTTCGACGTAGGAACACGAAACGCGGCACACACGTGTAACACCCCAAGCTGAGCAAAAAAGTCAATCGAACACTCATTGCCATGGCAACGGGGTGCCCGCCATCTTGGTGTGTACGGCCATTTTTTGGCCATTTTTTGCACTTTACACACATCGTATTTGAACGAACTAGTCTGAGGGGATTTGTGCGAGTGACACCAAACTTGGTGGGAAGCTTCCTGACAAGTTGGGGACCAAACGCTCCTCAAATCTTTCTAATAGCAGAAAGCGTGTTACCGTGGCAACCGAGGGAAAATGACCTTCTCGCCATGAAACACGGTTTGCTCATATCTCCATAGAAATACATGGGATCTGCACGAAAGATCACAGGATTCATACGTGTAACACCCCAATTCCAGCAAAGAAGTCAATCGAACACCTGTTGCCATGGCAATGGAGTGCCCGCCATCTTGGATTTCATTGCCATTTGAACGAACTAGTCTGAGGGGATTCGTGCGACTGACTCCAAACTTGGTGGGAAGCTTCCTGACAAGTTGGGGACCAAACGCTCCTCAAATCTTTCTAATAGGAGAAAGCGTGTAACCGTGGCAACCGACGGAAAATGACCATCTCGCCATGAAACACGGTTTGCTCATATCTCCATAGAAATACATGGGATTTGCACCAAAGTTCACATGATTCATACTTGTTGGGTCCTTAACGCATTACACCACCTGTTCTCATGGCAAGATCGGGTGGCTGGGTCCAGGACGCTCGGACCCGATGGATGCCGCTTGCGGCTTTAATTTCTGCTTATTTTCACATCAAGCCATGAGAAGGACGCTCCTTCTGTAGAGGTGCGCATCAGTTGTAAATGTCTAGAACACACTGAAAATAAGAGTTCTTACTGCAATAAACTCAGAAGAAAAACGAAAAGCTGTGCGCAATCAACGCCAGCAAGAAACACAAGGAGCCTCAACCAGGGTCTTCATTGAAGCATGGTTACTCAACGTACTGATTGGCACTCTGCACCATAGCACAGGCATTGAGATGCAGCACACAAAAGCAAAAATTAAATGGTCAATTATATTCATTACACTGACTAAAATTAATAAACCAATCAATAAATGTTTCTTCTCTAATGTTTTTCATGTTCTAGACTATTAATCACTGAAACCTTTGAGCCAGTATTAACGTGCAGCACAATGCAATAACTGGTGGGTTTAAATGCCTTTAGTGGCTGGAAAATATGAAATAACCCTCCATACATGTAACCTTGCTTGATCTTGCAGAAACTGTCTAACTAGTTCTCCAGAGTTCAGAGTTAAATTATTAAAATGTATATTTTGTAGTGGTGACAAAGTTTTCTAAACACTTCTATAAAGTAATGGCATGTATCATGGTACCTTTTTTTTTTTAGATGGAAAAGAGGGCCAATTATAGATCCCACCAAAATGTTAAACAGAAGTTGTTTAAATATTTTGTTAATAATGACTTACAACATCACATTCTGTCAACTTAAACTTGTTTATTTATTTTACAAAAACATGGTGGGCCGGTAATCAGTTGCCCCAGCACCACCTGCACGAGGTTTCAGGGGGAAACCCTGATTTGTTTTCTTATTACAGTTTGTTGTTTTTCAGATCTCTTCCACTGAGGATGACATTTCAAGGAGCATTGCAGCCACAGTCATGGGTATTTACACTATCAGAAGAGACGGGATTCAGGAGCCAGAGGATGTTGGTGTTGTTATCGAAGGTGTTAAGGTCCTGACCAACCTCAGTAGTGTCATCAAGGCATTCATCTTACTGTTTGGATTGATTTATGCCCTTGATCTGAGTTTTCCAGATGACCTCAAGTACACCTTTGAGTTTTGTCAGAAGCTCATAATGAACTTGGATGGACACAAACTGAATGTAAAAATACAGCAGCTGAAGATCAAGCTGTTTGCTTAGGCCTTTGTGCTTGAGGAAATGGATATCGGACTGAAAAACATTTTAATCCCCCTACCCAAATCCCACACAAAAAGAACTTTTTGGGGTTAATGGTGTTCATGTTCCAATTTAAACTTGCTGCCTGAGTGATCTCACTATTTGAAGACAGTTCATGGATGCCTTCTCTTCTCATTTTAAAAGCACTTAACTAAATCTTTGTGCAGGATGAACAGACTTTAAGAGTGGAATGGATTCAATAGATTTGGACAAATTTAAACTATGCATCCTCACTAGTCACTGTGACACTTAACTGTAGCCATCATTTGCTTTTAGTCCCAACTAAAGCTACTTTGCCCCTGCCACCTGGTGATGCAAGGACTGTAATGGACCCAAAAATGATGCAACACACAAAAAAGTGCAAACATTTTTTTCACATTGAATTTGTAATGATTGAGTTCTATTGATTTGTAATTTGTCTGGTCTAAGAGACTTTGTTTTTCCATTTTCATTTTATCTCTTTAAAAGCTCACGTCTTTGATGCCAACCATTTGTGTCAGCGGTTTCAATGGTACATCTGAGTCTATCTCCTTGTGATTGCAAAACTGTTCCTTGTTCTGTATTTCAGTACCACCGCTTGGAAATCTGAATTGGTTCGAATCAAAATTAGTTTTAAAAGTTGGCCATAATTTTCTTTGTGGCTTTTTTGGCAAGACTTATTTTACAGAAAAAGCCTCCAGAACACTCAAATATGTTTTTGTATGGTACAAATGTTCCATTTTAAAGGAGTAATCGTTTTAGTACATACTGTCTTCTGGGGAGTGCCTTGAAATTTGCTTTGGACAGATGGCAAAAATTAGAAGTATAAAGAACATGTATAGCAACCTAAATTGTTAAAGGTTTTAATAGAGCAGTTTTTTCTTAGGAAATAGTACAACATTTTAATAATGTCTATAATTGTATTGACCACTAAAGCCAAGGTCTGGTTATAAGATTTTCTGATTTGTTATTGTTGAAACTGCACACCAGCTCTGAGAATTTTGGAATTTTTCTGCCCTTGTCTGCAAGGAAAGGTTTGCTGAGTCCTAGGCTTTTTTCTCTCGCTCCATTTTTGTATACGTTTCTGGATATTGAACTCATTGAAGGCAGCTCAGTTATATTTATTTTAATAACTCTTTCCCTACCAAACAAACCACAGTTTGGTCATTGACTGAAGTCTATTGGAGTCTTACAAAACATCTTTGGTGTTTTTTCAGTTAATTTTGTCCACTTTATTTCAAATCTTGACCCTTTCTTTGACATGTGAAAAGATGCTTAAAACCTTGTATTGTGAAACTGGTTTTAGTGTTAAGCACTGTATTTTATCGAAAAATGGTTTATATGTTACAAATTGAAGTTAAAACTGTCAGGATGTGCATTTTTATGTATTTTGAGTTTTATACTCCATTTTGCTTTAATATTTTATTTATTTACATATTTAATTATGGTGTGTTTTTTTTGTTTTCTTTTTTGTTTTTGTTTTTTTTCAAATTTTGAATAATTCATTAGTTTTATATAGTCATTGATGTTTTCTCACTTTAACTTTTATAGCTTACTTGACAGTTGAATTGTACGTATTCAAAGCATAATGTTTTGAGACGTAAGAATGCATTTTCCATCTTTATTAAAGTTTTAATAAAGTTGAGTTCACCAAACCAAAATGTTTTTAATGTCATTATTGATATAATTTATCCTCCATTGAATTTATTTTAATTGAGTTGGTTGAACATAAACCACTTATACTAAAGAAGTGAAAATAATTTAATTCCATTAAATTACATTATTTTGAGTTGAACTAACCTAAATCACTCACATCTATTATATATAATTATTTCAATTCAAAGCAATTAAAAGAAAATTTGTTGGACTAACTCAAATTTATTACATTGTATGAATGTAGATTGTTTGAGTTCACCCTACATATATTTATTGGATGGAAAAACTGCCCTCAATTAAAATGAGTTCTTCCAATGAATTATTTTTTTGAGTGTAATTCCATCAAATGAAGCACAGAGCTAAAAGAAAACAGAGACGTCTGTTTGAGGCCATGAGGAGGTGGACAACTTTCCAGCAGCTGCTTTTATGTGTGAAACACTTCAGGCTACTTTGTTAGCATGTATTCCTTTAGGCTGCCCACACACACATCTGAGTCTATTTAGTGGAAATACAAGTCTACTTTTCTTCAAGGCCTCAATACTGTGTCAAAGATTCCCACCGATATAAAATCCCCTGCAGGTACTATCGTCTCCCAGAGAAGGCCCCGTGGTCAAACCTCAGCTATGTGGAAGTTTCCTCTTCACTTTGCCCATGTGGGCTTTTCCCAGGAGCTCTGCTTTCTTCCCAAAGTCCAGAAACCTGCATGGTAGGTTTGCTGCTTCCAGACTGGATGTTTTAATGTGGGCATGTTTGCTTTTTAACTGTTTTTACCAACTGCAGCTGGAAGCTCCAGGCCACCATGACTGTAAAGCAGAATACTGATGTTTAACCCGTTCACACTTTGTTTCAACATGGCCTCCAAAAACCAGAGTTTAAGAAAAATTTAATACTTCACGTTTTTATCACAAGCTAAATGAAAATAAAAGCTGGTTAAATGTGTCTTGTTGGTTTTCAGCATTCTCTCATCAGTTGTAATAAACATGTAATAAATGTGTTAAAGCAGCGAGTGTGAAAGGGAGACGGCAGCTTTGCATCAGGCTGGAACGTGCTCATAATGACGGATCAAAGCTGGAAACATCACTGACAACTTGCACCATGCAGGAATTTACTGGAAACATTTTAACTGCACATAGAAACATGCAGTTTAATAACTAATTCATCTGAGCTGAAACTGAGTCTAAATACAAGTTTTTATGACGTCTTTGAGCTGAATGGATCCACTGATTTCAGCATCAACTTTTCACTCAGCGTTTCTTCACAGGGAAAAGTAAAACATGTACAGGCCGTCTGAAAACATACTTCTACCGGGATATAAGCAATAATCCCTGTTTACTGGTCAGAATGATGCATGCTGGGAAAAACATGACCGTGACTGGACTAAAGTGAGGCAACCTGAAATATAAAAACATGTCAGAGTTCTTTAAAGGAAGCTTCAAAACTGAGCCTAAAGGTGCAGCGTGGAACAAAAACAAAGGTCACTGACAGAAAATGTCACATATCATCAGAAACTGCTTCTATTGGCATCTAAACACTTTACTAAAATAACATGTTTTATTCTTTTACAATGAGACGTTTATATCTACGTGGCGTACGTCCACAGACATGCAGCTGCCACATTTGTGCCACCATTTTTACTACGGTGTCTCTGAACGGACAAACTGTGTGAAGTGAGAACCCTCTCAGATTTAAAACTGCAGTAGCGGCTTTGTTTGATAGGGGGCAGGAGCAGCGTTTGCGACAAGTAAGCTCTTAAAAGCACCATAGAAGAAGACAGTCCACATGTAGACAGTGTGGAAGTAGCTACTGTAGTGCAGTCAACGCTGCACCTGAGGCCACCAGAAACACCTGACCTGGACAGCACCAAGAGAGTCAACAATGACGTCTATTGTTCACAATAAACCTGTTCTCTGATGTTCTCCAGGTTCTGTCCAGACAGGTCCTTCTTCTAGTGGTCCTGGTCTCTTGGTGGTCTTGGTGTCAGCACTCTTTCTGGGTCTGCTGCAGCTGGACGTTACAGGTAGATGTGATGGATCAGGCCGACCCAGAGTTTCTTTCCATCACACATAAAGAGAGTTCACACTCTAAACATGAAAGCTGAACATTTGTTCTTTTAAATAAAGAAATAAATAAATCTTTATTTGTATAGCACTTTTAACAAACCAGGTTTACTCTCAAACATGTTTATTGATCCATACGCTCTTTAGTGTTTACTTTTAGGTGTATTGAGGACTGGAGCGTCCTGGGACAGAAGTAAAGAGCCAGAACCCAGTCCTCAGTGGAGAACTGCTCCAGTCTGACACAGCTGCCCAGAATGAAGGAGATCAGGAGCTTATATAGAGGAGTCTTCCTGACTGGCCAATCACAGAGACAACGGAGCTGCTGGCGACCAATCCTGGAAGAGGCCGGAGCTGCAGACACAGGATCAGCAGCCAATCACCTGCAAGCACTGGCACAGTCCATTTACTCCCCCAATCCCAAACCGAAAACTTGAGCACTCGCCCTGAGCCCCTGATGACTAAATGACATCACCTGCGTGAGGAATCGAGGGTGACAGGCCACAAGGGCTCGAAATGCTTTAAATAGGATTGGGACAGCACTTTGAGACCTGCACTGCAAGGAGAGAGACGCCATACACACATATATATTTATATATATATATATATATATATATATATATATATATATATATATATATATATATATATATATATATATATACACACATATATACATATATATATACATATATATATATATATATATATATATATATACACATACATATACATATATATATACATATATATATATATATATATATATATACACACACACATATACATATATACATATACATATATATATATATATATATATATACACACACATATACATATATATATACATATATATATATATATATATATATATATATATATATATACATACACACAAAATATATATATAGTATATATACTAGAGGTCAGGAAGCTCCTGTAAACGCCGCCGTGGGGAAATTAAACGGCGAAAAATATAACGACCCAGCGCCACAATACTGAAGAACATGTTTCACACGTCGGCTTCTCTCGGTAAACTCCGTGTTTCACGTGACATCGCAGTGATTTATGGGTAATTCCTTAGCGAAAGTTGGCATCGATGCTGACTTATGGAAAGGGAGCAGAAAGGGCTCAAAAATGTCCACCATCATCCCTTGATCACTCACACAATTCCAATTGGAATACCACTGAACCCTCGAGCCCCTCGCGGGAGCGCGCCCGTGAGTGCAGGAGTGCTCAAGTGTTCCATTTGGGATTCGACCACTAACTGCTTCATGAACATGGTGGTATCATCTGCTCGCTGGGTGATTGCTGGCTGTTTGCCTCAAACATTAAGTTTCCCAAAGTCTACATGTTTGTAAGGGTCTTTTCAAAAAGCCCGACTATGTGTAGGGCTGGGCCATGTGGCCTATAACTGATATCAAGATTTGTTTTTTCGCTTTAGTGATACATAATATATATCTTGATGTTTTAAATCTCTAAAACAGTAGTTCCCAATCTGGGATCTGGGACCTCCCCCAAAGAGCACAAGGGGTCCCTGTTAATAGTGTCTAATAAGCCAATATGAGCTGGAACGCAGGTGTATGACACTTAAATAAAATATTCATTCATTCATTTATAAATAAATGAAACCCAGTGTTTCCCTGATCATTATATTAGGGGGCGCCCCAACCCTCCAACATCAACCCCGACCAAAGAAAATCTATTTTATTTTCTATAATTACTCATTTAATAACTTGTATATTTTTACATGGAATTATTTTAATGTGTATTCAAATATTATTTTATTATTTAGGTTTTTTCTATTTTCCACCAGATCCCATAGATAGATAGATAGATAGATAGATAGATAGATAGATAGATAGATAGATAGATAGATAGATAGATAGATAGATAGATAGATAGATAGAAACACAGCTTTATAATAAGTATTCGTCTTTGAAGAGACTGTGTCAGAAACTGCAACTATTCAGGAGGAGAAACCAACTTGGAAGACGTGGCTGCATTCCTGCAAGAGGAAATAGTCGGTAATGGACAGATGCAAGGGTATCGATGGCTACACCTGCGTGCAATACAGAGAGGATATGTGGTAACACAAGACACAGTAAGACAGCTGATCAAGCTGTTTGACCCTGAAGGCGTTGAACTCAGGCGGGCACGGCGCCTGAGACGCAGGCATCACCACAACAAAGGCCCCAACGCTCTATGGCATGTGGATTCTTATGATAAACTGAAGCCATATGGCACTGCCATTAACGGGTGCATTGACGGTTTCAGTCGCTATGTTGTGTGGATGGAAGCCTACAGAACAAAGAACCACCCCAAAGTAATTGTGGACTATTTCATTACTTCCATTGAGCTCTTGAGAGGATGTCCAGAGCGACTACGTGCTGACAGAGGTACTGAGAACAGCCACATCGAGAACATGATGGTCTTTTTGTGCAGGAATCAAGCAGATAGTTTAGCAAGAGACGAAGTTTCCTCTACGGCCGCAGTACTGCAAACCAGCGGATGGAGTCGTGGTGGAGAATCCTGAGGAAACAAAGTGCACCACTTTGGATAAACCTTTTCCAAACTCTCCAAGGTGATGGACGTTTCTCTGGTGACTTCTTAGATAAAAGTCTTATCCAATTCTGCTTCCTAAATCTAGTTCAGGTAAGTCTCCAGACATCTGTCCTCTTATTCTTCTATAGCTTACTGTCTGTCATGACTGCCCCATGGCCAAAACACACGAACCAACATTTTAAAGGTAAAACCTAGTTTACAGAATAACAATAGGAATAGCAGCTAAATGCACGATGCTCTTCATGTGGTAATGATATAATAATGATGCACAAAGAAAAACAAAGCTGAAACATTTTTCTATTAAATAGAATTAAAGAGTAAAACTGTGATGCTGAGAGGAGCGAGCAATCTTACTAAGCAAGTGAAAACTACATTTTGACAATAAAAGCTTTGGCAGTTTGAGTGGCAAAAGAAAAAGTGCATTTTGACCATAAACATGTTTCTACCTGTACGCGGGTCAGCACCTTGGAGAGCAGCGACTCGCAAAGTCCTGTCACCGTCAATTTTAACTTCATGTCTTTGTTCCGTGGCTTTATTACAAAAAATCCCACATCAGTTGGTTTTACGCAGCAACGGTTGGATTGTGTGTGTGTAATGCAAACATTGGTTTATATAAAAAGTTTTTTGTTTGTTTGTTTTTATGCAGGATGAACTTGATGAATTCACACAAGATAAGAACAAAGTCCGGCCATGGTGTTATTGGAGGTCGCCCTGTTCTCATGTACACACTTCCCGAGATGTATGGTGCCGAGGACAGCATGAAACCCGGTGACATGGTGGAGTTGGTCCTTTGCAAGCAAGAGTGTTCACCCAAAGACCAAAACCCATGTGATGAAAGTGTGTTTGAGCTCTGCTGTCTTTTAATGCAGGAAAAGGGATGGATGCTCCTACAGATGCATCTTCTGCTGCTGAACTGTACACTTTATTAAGAAGTGAAATTATGATGAATATCTAAGGCTGGACAACTGTACCTGAGCTCTGGAGGAGCACTAATGCAGACTTCATCATATAAGACTCCATACAGGCCACATAATTAAAGCAGTATTCAAACAGACTGGATAAATGTGATGCTGTAAGATTCTATAACAAACTTCTACAAAAAAAAAAAAGTAGTGCTGGGCAACGATTAAAATCTTTAATCGCGATTAAAGATTTTAATCATTGTTACGTACAAAATGTCTCTTTCCTTTAAAAGAAGGCCTACGGTTATATAAAGAAAATGTAGTAAATGTTGGTTTACTAACACGACGTCAGGGGTCTCCAACCTGCAACTCTGGAGCTGCAAGTGTCTCTCTGGACCTTCCACAATGTCTCTAAATACGTGGTGTCGAATCCTTGAACCTCTTTTATTTCAAGTAGATTTCTTACAGATTCCTCTCTTGGATCTTTAACGTCTGGTGAGACTCCAGGCGCAAGGCAATGGGCGAACCTTTCCGCCTTGAACCACTTCTTTTGGCCTATTTAGGAGCGAGTAATCCTATTGACTGAGGTCCTAAAATTCTACCGTCCTCTCTCAAGGAATTACAACCTGTCCAGCGCACGCTTCAAGGAGAGAACTCCTTTTTGGTTCTAAGGATACGAGTCTCTTGTACTTGTGCGCCCAGGTTCCTGTAACTGATGGCAGCGACTTCTATGTCTCTTCGGGCGATTGGGAATCTGGGGCTTACCTCCTCGTCTTGGGGTCCTTTCCTCCCTCCAGGCGATGTAGAAAGATATAAGAGAAATAAGTTTGGTTGGGAAGTTAACCGAAGTTAACTATAACCCTTTTATTCAAGTTTTATATTGTTTTGGTCCAATACAAAGAAATACACAATATATGAAGTAAAAAAAAGTGGGTGCCACTTCCACTTTGTAATAAAACTATTCTACAGGTATAAAATACATTGATATTACCTTTAATTTTAATATTACCTATAATTATTCAGTCCTGGGAGTCATTCTTGTACCACCCTGTTATGGACATTATGCACACAATGACCATCAGTACATGAAATCATTTGTAAAAACTGTGTGTTTTCTTACCAGTAAAGTGTCTTTTGTTAGACATTAATATTTGAAAATGTAATTCAAGTTTAAAACAGCTTCACAGATATATATGCTTCATCTGTACCACCCCTTCATAATAAAAAATGTGACAGGGTGGTAAATTTCAACATTAAATTGCTGCCAGTTCACTACATGGTAAGCTAGCTGACTCAGCATATCTGATTTCAGTCTGAAATATAATTTTGTTTTCTTTAATATTGTTCTTCTTTAAGAATAAAAAAGTTTTCTTGATATACTTTGCATGACAGGGTGGTGACACCAAGCTTGACAGACCCCATCCAACCTATAATAACATCAAATATCAGATAATATCAGATAATGTGGGAACTTGTCTGCTTTTGAACTTGGCTCCTAGGCTCACATGATGTCATTTTCTGTTTGTGATGCCATGTAAAAAAGGATTATATTCTTTACAGAATAAAGGTAAGTATGACGAGGGCATATGTTATACTAAGGGACACATTCATATTGTAATTTTTTTACCAATACCAATACTTAATATACCATAATAAAGTTACCATAAGTAAAGGTTTTATGGAAAAATAACAAAACCTGTACAAATTCTATAAGAAATTAATGTGCATGACCACTTACATTTCCAATTTATTTACAATGGGTCTATGAAATGAAATAAATATGCAGAAATGTAAACATACTGAATTAGGAAATGTATTACTGTTAACATATTTATGAAAAAATGAACTGAACGTTCACAAAAACAGTTTGTCTTGCAAGACTGTAGGAAGACTGAGATTTCTTAAACTGCAGGTTATTTCCTCCTCAGCCGCCAAATGGAACAACTTTGCTTACTACCTCATTTGTAACTGCCTGTGCATGTTAGGTTGTAAGAATTTCACTCAGAATTTGTTTCTCCATTTCACTTAGTGTGCAGTGTGAATCCAGGAGACCTGAAGACAAGCAGCATTCAGTCTTTGGCCACAGTTTTTAAGTAAATAGCTCCTTTTTAAACGTAACTATGCCATTCACATCTTATCTTTGTAGAAATGTACAAATAAAGAAATGAACAACCTTTAAAGGGTAAAAATGTCAGATGAAACTCTCCTGCATGACAGTTTTACCTTTAACTGCCAAGGAAAATGGACGCACTGCTATCTGGAGCCATTAATGCAGTTCTATTTTACAAAATAAAGTCTAAACAGTGTGATAACAGGACTAGGCCAGGGTGGGCTATTTAAAAGAAAGCAAAGTTATGAGCTCCATCCTCTCTGCAAAGAACAAGACTTTCTGTTTAGAGAATTCTCCCTAATTGTGGGCAATCACAGCATTTCCAGAACCAAAAACCCTTCACCATGCATGACACGTTGTATGACATTAACATGTTTTCTGTGTTTCACAGAGCAAATGATAACATCCTACAGCTTAGTGAACTTAGTGAACGCTTTGAACAAGCTTCATCTAAAGGTTCCATGTAACTTAGTAAGAGAAATATATCACTTAAGAAAAACTGGTCCTTGTCATTGCTTTAGAAACCCTGGCCTGACAACAATATGGCTACAGCCATGGCTATGAAGCAACACACTGTGTCCTAGATAATGTCCATAACCTAAACATTGCTCTCAAGGATGTCATTGAACTCAGCACGGAAGTCTGGGAAACGTTGGTAGCAGTCAGGTAGCTGCAGAAACTTTCCACAGGTGCCACCAATTGGCCGTCTAGTGAAATCAGACATGACTATAAACTCCACAGTTACACTGTCTGACACAATCAAATCTGACCCTGTGCAGAATCTCAAAAACCTCCCAAGTTTTTCTTCATCAAGTTCTCCAATATATCTTCTAAGATGATGTTCAAGCTCTTTTTGCTTTGCTGTCAAATCTGCTGGGAATCTCAACATCTTTAACACCTTCTTAGATGTCGCTTTAAGGTTTGCATACATCATTGTCAGCTGTTCATCATTTAGATTGATCCAAGGTTTTGTGATGTCCTTCCAGCAGCAACAACAAACATTGGCTTCTGCACAAGCTCCTTGTGGGAAATTTCTATTACAATGTCTTTAAGGGTGTCTGCTGAGACCCTTCTTCTGCAAGCATCATTGTCGAGGACCTCCAGAAGCTCATATATATATATATATATATATATATATATATATATATATATATATATATATATATATATGAGCTATATATATATATATATTTATATATTTGTGCTCAAACTCAGCCCCTCTGTTTGGACCAAAGTTTCAGAGTTCTCATGAAGTTCTTCTCCAAGGGTTATTTGGTCTGGAAGAAAAATTGTATCCCTGTGAAATCTCTGGTAAGATCAAATGGATCTCTGAAGTAACTGGGAGATCAGATATGACGGTGTGGTTTGTAATATTTGAGCGGACTGTGGCAACCTGTTCCTGGTCTTGATCTGAGTAAAGAGACACCTGAGACAGGGATTGAGTGTCAGAAACTTCAATCATCTCATCTGGACCCTCAAAGCTGGAACCATCTTGCCTTCTGACTGACTTGTAGAGGAATCTTCACTGACTGCTTTTGGCTGAGTGGCAACGTAGAAACGCAGCTTGGGAAGTTTAACAGGGTCATAAATTGTGCCAATTGAGACGCCATCAGAAAAGATGTTTTGTTTAAAGTCCCAAACATCAAATCTGAAGTCAGATTCATGACCTTTACTCCAAGTACCATTTGGGGAAAAAAGATTCTTCCCTCTTTCAGAATCTCATCTTCTCCAGCACTGATGTCCATAACAACCTTTCTTGTGCCGCCTCCTTGTTTTGTCCTGACTTGCTTAGTTTCATGTTTCTCCTTGTGTATCCAGCCTATTTCAACAGTAGGGGAGAGTGGGGTAAGTACTGCCAGTTTTTACTTAAAGTGCCTTTAAAGCAAGGGGAGTACAATAATGTCTCCAACTAAAATATGTACATATAGTTTAGGATGTTGTGCATCCCTAGGAACAATCACTTTGGATCTTAAATGAACTGTTTGAGAAATACAGCTTTAGAAAAAAAGTGGTTTTGTGGCACAACTTGCCCCTGGAGCGGGTAAGTTGTGACATTAGAGAGAATAGACTGGGGTAAATTGTGTCGTTGATAATTGAAGCAAAACATTAAAGGCCACTTTTCTGTAACAAAGCCTATACTGTCACATGAACACCTAACTGACTCTTACTCCTCACAGATCCAGCCTACTAGGCCTATAACTTAACATCCTACTTCACATCCTACCTATATCCTACAAAATAAAAAATCCAAAATGAGAACCAAATCATCTGCATTTGAATCTCTTCACAGATTTGAGCTTCTGCTGAATATCCCACTTGTCAATGCTGCAAGGGAATGTGAACTTCTGCTCCTTCTGGCTGTACCACTAAGGTTTTGTGGTGTAGGTAGTTTCTTGAGAACATCACCTCTAGGGATGACTCCTTCATCATCCTCTCTAAATGTGAAGATGGGCTTTCCATCAACAGACCTCTTACAACTTTGCTTCAGAAACTTTGCTCTGATCTCGTCCCCTTCAACGTTCTCCAACAATCCAACATAGTTATAGGATTTGGATGTTTTACCTCCAAACTTCACAATGACAGTCACCAGCAGACAGACAGGCTGCTTCAGGAACGCCACATGCCAAATGGTAGCGTACTTTAAAGGCATTGAACCAATCAAGTCTAGAAAAGGTTCAAAGTTTATCAGCACATTGTAATTTACATTCAGCTTTGGCTAAGTTGAAGCTATCCACTCCAAATAACCATCCAGTAGCCTATACTTGATCTAACCTGCTTGTTTGTCTCTGGTCCAGCTGGCAGGCATGTCCATGTTATTTCATTGTGCCAACTCAAAAGCCAGTTCACGGCATTTCATGACACCTATGCAATGAAACATTGCTGCTAGTGTCTTCATGTGGTCAACTGGCTCTTTTCATTGAAGACTTGTTTGGCAACTGCTGTTTGTTCATAGCCTGATTTTTTCATTTTTCCTATTTTTTGTGTTTTTATGGTCATCCTGCAGATTCCTTTCCAACCTGACGTAACTCTTCCCCTGTTGCACCTCTTTCACTGCTCTTTTCAACTCCTCAAGAGGAGCTGAAACCGTGTCTGTCTTACGTTTGTATTTGTGTACTATGATGGATTTTGGTCTAAAATGAAGAATGCTGCATAGTTTTAGTGACCAAAGGTAAGAACACAATGTACAATTAACAATAAAATTCAAATGAAGTAATACATAGTAAATAATCAGAGGATGGGGTAACCCAGGCCCTTTGGCACAAATCACCCCAAGCCCACCATTTTGAAAAAAATGCATCCCCCAGATGTCTTGAGCTAGCATCATGCTAACTGGGGCGGCAGTGGCTCAGGCGGTAGAGCAGGTCGTCCAATGATCGGAAGGTTGGCGGTTCGATTCCCGCTCCCGCAGTCATCTGTCGTTGTGTCCTTGGGCAAGACACTTAACCCTCCTTGCCTCCAGTGTTGGCATCGCTGGTGTATGAATGTGTGGATGAATGTTCGGTGATGGTAGGAGAGGCCGTAGGCGCAGACTGGCAGCCACGTTTCCGTCAGCTTGCCCCAGGGCAGCTGTGGCTACACACGTAGCTTACCATCACCAGGTATGAGTGAGGAGTGGATGAATAATGGATTCACACAATGTAAAGCGCTTTGGGTGCCTTGAAAAGCGCTATATAAATCTAATCCATTATTATTATTATTAACTGTATAGACTCATGGTGTCGCTTACTAAAGTACTAAAACGTGTGTGAACTATTTTCAGAGTTGTCTATAATTGTTCAAACACAGCAATCAAAAAAACCTTCATTGTAAAAATTTTACTCTGGAGGGTAAAAAATTGTTTGTTGAAATTAAATTTGCTTCCCTCTCAAGCCATGTGTCTCCCTTCTTTGGAGGATGAGTGAAATGGATGCTGCTTGAAAAATATGTGGTCACATGACCAGTTTCTTCCATGGTTTTCTAGATAACAGGGGGGGCACTATTTGCCCCTTGGCACAAACGACCCCACTCTTCCCTACAGAATATAAAGTGATTTTTGATCTGAGAAACGTTTAGATTTGTTCAGAACTGCAGTATTTCTGCTTTTTTTGCCTGAACAAACTTAATATGTGACTTCCAGCATTTTCTGTGGTTGATAATCACACCAAGAAATTTATCATCATAAACACTTTCACTTATTACATCCTCTATTTTCACTTGTCTCCCAGCATCTGTACCACAGCTTCCAAACAACATCATCTTTGTTTTATTTCAATTCACTGCTAATTTATTTCTATCAAACCATCTTTTTACTTCCTTCATTTCTTGTGGGATTGTTCCAGAACCTGCTGCAAGTCTTCTCCAGGACATAAAATACTGCTATCATCTGCAAACAGGATTAGTTTCATGTATCTGAGACTTTCCACATATTATTCATGTAGAGAATAAAGAGCTTTGCCCCCAACACGGACCCCTGGGGGACTCCACAAACAAGGTCCAAACAATGTGATTGTGTTCACCAATCATCACATACTGCTGCCTTTTAGTTAAACAGCTCTGAATCCATGTCAGCACAAGCCCTCGTATCCCATACCGCTCCAATTTATTCATCAAACACCATGATCAATAGTGTGGAAGGCTTTCTGAGGTCAATAAATAACCTGCTGCAGAGAGTTTCTGATCTATACAGTTAGTAGTTTTCTTCTAATATTTTACAATAATAATTGTTCTAGCATGTTCTCATTATGGTGCTTCATTTATTTTAATTCTTCTTCTATTTTACTTCTGCTTTCATTGTTCTAAATTAGATAGAGTTAGAACAGCTTTATATTTTCTCCTTATTATAAAAACAAAAACAAACTAAGAGTGAAACACTGGGAGGATTTTCATTTCCAGCATCATGAAGTGGAACTAACTGCAGCTGACATGAAGTGAACACAACATCCTGATATTCAGTGTGAAGCTTTGACTGGAAACAACATGTGGATCCTGGAAGAAGCACAGCTTCCATCTTTAAAGGACTGGAAGAGGAAGAAGTTTCCAAGGAACCATTTAGAAGAGTTTCACACACAAACTGATTGAATCCATGAATCTGAAAAGATGTTTCTGAGTGAAAGAGACAGACATGTACAGACTGAACTATCTGTTCACCAGTCAGAGTTTCTCTTCTACCATCACACTCTTTACACTCAACACACACACACCCAGGACCCAGACCAGGAACCAAAGATCCAGAACCCAAATCCAGCATAGAGAGGATGAGTGAATGTGGTGATGAAGGTGTGGAGGTGGATCAGTGAGTCAGAGGAGACTCTGTAGAAGGACAGAGAGCCAGCAGGACAGTCCACATACACTGCTACTCTGTTAGAGACAGAGGAGGAGGAGGAGGAGGAGGAAGAGGAGGAGGAGGAGGAGGAGGAGGAGGAGGAGGAGGAGATTGGTGTTTCTCTTTCATTGTGCCAGACAGAGTAACCTTTATGATCTGAGCAGTTCAGACTCCAGGACTGATCATTGAATCCAAACAAACAGTCTCTGCTGTCTCCTCTCCTTCTGATTTCTCTGTAACTCACTGATATAAAAACATCTCCTCTCCACTCGACCTCCCAGTAGCAGCGACCAGTCAGAACATTTTCACACAGCTGCTGAGGATACCAGTTAAATCTGTCTGGATGATCAGGATATGACTGAAGCTCCTTCACATATGTCACCTTCCTGTTGTTGTCAGACAGTTTGAGTTTTCCGTTCACTGTGTTCATGTTGATGGTGAGTGGACAGGAATCTGATGGAGAGAACAAACACAATCCAGCTGCAGTTATTGATCTATTGACACTTTGATGCTGACTGATGAATGAGTGATGGGACAGTGTGAAGATGGTTGAATGTGATGAATCCAATGAAAAACACACTTACACTTCCTCAGACCTCCTGGTCTCAACCATGTTTCTCCAGCAGGCTCCACCCTGAAAGGAGGAGGGGGTCAGAGCATGCTAACATGGACATTACATGGCTCTCATACACACTTTGTTCTACACTAAGAAAGGAACAGTCCAACATCTGGACACGTCCACCTGATTGGAGCATCTCCAGACTAGAAGGAGCAGAATCAGGAAGCTGATTGGTCCACACCCACACCAAGAAAACTGCTTTGTGGAAGTCCCAGTTTCTTCTTCAACCATCTTCTCCTTTTCATCTCTTCACAGATGAAGAACTCTGCAGAAACTCCTGATCTAACCAAGAGCTGCATCTTCTCTCTGCCCTGAAGTCTTATTGATCAGCTTCTGACAATAATCTCCTCTGCAGAGCAGATTGGCTCAGATTCTTTGTTGTGACTCAGCTGGGAAATGTTAAAGTGGTTCTTTTCCTGCACATGAAGCTAAATGACTGTCAGAGACTCTGTTTGAGGCCATGATGTGTGTGTTTGGAGCTGTGACGGCTTGTTTCCTACTGACCACTAACAGCTGCTTCATCATCACACTGAGGATTTGTTCCCTCACATTTTTCCTGCAGATCCTGCTGCTGTGTGGACACAAACACATTTCTTTCTAAAGCAGGAACAAATCAGAGGGATCAGCAGCATCAACTCACCACACTTCTTCCACATCTGATCCAGTCTGCTGATTCATTTCCAGTTTGAAGTGCAGCCACATCACCAGCTTCTACTGACTCCAACATCTACACTGTTATTGAAGCTGATTGATCATCTGATGGATTATTGAATTAGTAATTAGTGAATCAGCAGCATGGGATCATCAAAGCTCTAAAGTCCTGAGTGAAGAGGAGAGGTTAGACTGCCTCTGGTGGTCAGACATGGAGCTGCAGCTGCTGAAATACAGGATGTGACAGGATTCAGGAAAGTCTGTCTCATCTTTCCTCAAGATCAGCTGTGAACATACTGAGTCCTTTCACATTAACCAGGAAACCTGATGTAACATCATCATCTTCATCACAACACACACACACTGCCATCTCCATCACCTCCTGTAGCACCCGATCCAGCCGTTATCACATGACTGAAGCAGCATTATCAGTGGTTATCAGTCCATTCCTACGGGACAGTAGGGCTCTACTCCGCCTCCTAGTGGCTCCAGTAGGTCTTTATCATCTATTTACACCACTGATCAGCAGCACTGATACAGTCCCACAGGAATCCAGTCCACCGGCAGGTCTGAAATCTTTAGCATGACGCTGCATTTTCTGGTAAAACAACCTACATTTAAGTCATGTGACTGCTGAGTGAATATTGAGTGTAAAGTGACAAAGTCTGGACAGAAATCCAGTGACTCTCTCAGTCATTTTCATTCATGTCCTCATTATGAGTCCAGATCATCAAACACTAAGCCAGACTTCAGGAGCATGAAGAAGTAAAGAACTTGTGTTTTCCTGTCTAACTCCTCTTTTCAGATCAGATCAGGGGGAGGGGCTCCACTGACTGTCTCCATCATTGTGATCAGCTGTGTGCAGCTAATTGAAGGAAACTGATAAAAACTGCAACGACACTCATGTGTGACGTTGCACGGAGCAGCAGCACCAACAGAAGACGACATGAATGAAAGAATCTAGAGGGAACGAGTCTTCAGGGACCAGAATACTTCCTGCTCTATATGTGTCTCATCTAAATTCATGTTGTGGGTCTGTTGCTGTGATTCAGCATCAGGAGCACTCCAGTAAGTGGGAGAATCACTGAGCATCATCATTCATGGGAAGCTTTTCATCCATCATGTGTTTAAATGTGTCTGTACAGAGGTAGGAATACAGGTCTGATCAACACGTGCACATTTCCACATGGACTGATTTCTAAAGAGAACTTTACAAGAACATGACTGTTCACATGCTTTTATAAATATCTGTGCTAAGCTAAGCTAAGCTAACATTTCCTGGAGCATCTCTGTGTCTGATCCAGGGTCAGAGGACAGAAAAGATGTTTCTATGACAGAATGTCCCTTTAACCTGCAGAGATGTTTCCAGACTGAAGAAACTCTGAGAAACAGACAGTTATCACTGTTGTTCCTGCAGATGTTCTCCTTGGAGACTCTCCTACTCACATATCTGCTGTGAGCAAAGGAAAAAGGCTCCTACATGTGTGATGGTTCATATAACACTCATACCCAGCATGAAGCAGGACTGAGTGAAGGACAGAGAAAATGTCTGCAGATCTTCCTCCTCTATCAGACATTGTGTGGCTGCAGCAGCCTCTCCATACCTGAGTCTGTGTGGATCCTTCAGTGCAGCCATCAGCAGCTTCACTCCTGAGTCTCCTGGATGGTTGTATCTCAGGTCCAGCTCTCTCAGATGGGAGGGGTTGGAGGTCAGAGCTGAGGCCAGAGAAGCACAGCCTTCCTCTGTGATCAGACATCCTGACAGGCTGCAGAAAACAACACGTATGACAGAAACTCTGAGAGAACTGCTGTGAAACTAAAGCTGAACGTCATCAGATGTTCAGAGAAACTGGACCTGTCCTCACATTATTGGCTTTGTGTCTTCATTGTTTTTATGCTTTATTCAAACCTGACAAACAATAAACAGACAGTGAAAGTAAATCTAGTCAGTTTGTACAAGATGCACATGAAGAAAGAACGGAATGAAGAGGAAAAATAAAGTAGAAATAAAATAAAGTATAGAAAGTAAACAAATAGAAATAGAAATGAAAGAAAAACTGGCGTGACAGACTTCATAATATTCTATATATAATAATAGTATTTGTGACAGTTTATTGGGTGAAAAGCTGTGAATGAATATTAATTATTGATCTGCATTTCTGATTAGAAATCAGTTTTTAGAGACTTAAAGTAAAATCAGCTTCAATCAGAAACAGCTTAAATGCTGCTGTTGGATTGTGAAATGTACTTTTATGGATGTGGAATTTTCCTCCTAAATATAAAGATGGACAAAAGTGCATCATTTTTTTCTTTGGTTCAAACTAAGTAACGATGTTCTTCCTTCTATGTTCATTTCATGAGTTGTTCTGCACAGAACATCGTTCTCACCTTCTTTCCAACATGCTTTACTGTCTGGAACCAGAAAACAAGCTGATTTTAATAAAGCTTTATTGCTTTACAACATGTCTACAAACATGTGGGAAAAGCCACTATATCCATGTTATCCGTGTTCTATGTGTTAAGGCGGCTCTTGAACTCAGAGGAATAACATAAAGGAGAACAGAAAGGGGATTAAGAACAAACAGCAGGTGGGTCTCAGCCTAGTAACATGAACAAGTCCATCCAGGAAAGAAGTCTTTGGCTTCTTTTCATTTTCTACAAAGACATTCTGAGAAGATTTTCACTTCATTCTTCAACCATTAAAGTGGTTTAGTTCTGGCAGATTTACATCTATGAATAAAATGTTTGGCCAGCAGATCAAGTTATTCCCAAGAAATTCCAAGTTCTTCTCCTTTAATGTTCCAGCAGTGACTCAGCACATATTCAGAGGGGCGCTGGGATATTTTCTGAGTGAAGTTAAATTTCTCATGTAGGAAGTTGTGTGATGGGAATATTCCATTTAGGATTTTAAAGACACTTCTTTAGTTGTAGGTAGAAGTGGATGAGACAAATATCTTTTCCTTCTTTTCTTGATGTTTCTGTATCATCGTCCTTAAGAATGTCCTTTCTTTTTAAGGGGAAAGGGTCATAGTGGCTGTTAAGCCGTTTCCAATGAATCTGTTATTGAAGTCAAACTGTTCAAGTGTCGCTGCTGATCCAGAGCGGCTTCAGTTCTACTGGAATATCAGAAAGCACCCTGGTTTGTTGGATCATTCTTCTCACAGTAATGGGAACTGCTTTTAACACTAGAAAACCCAGAGACTTCCCAATTAGGATTTTGATGGACAAAGCCCAGAGAGGGGCCAAGTGGGAGCACAGATTTCAGCCAACATTCTGTCTTAGGTGCGAACAGCTGCCTTTGTTTTATAAAAAAGGCCATTACTGGTGAACCCTGGGGGGCACATAACACCTTTAGCAAGAAGCTGCCACATTATTAGCATACTGGTCAGACCACATTCCAGGGCAGGAGGATCAGATGAAGAGTCTCCAAAGCTCTTGAAATGGCATTGTTTCTTTACATTTATGATGTATTGCTGAAATAAAAAGAAAAAAATGTATAGCCTACGTTTTCAAATGATATACCACAAAGATTGGAGTCATATTTGTAAAGAAAAATCCTTTTTGTTTCATACACAAGAAAAAAAAAAGTTTTTTTCTGAATTTTCACCAACTTTGCCAACTTTATAACATGATGTTATGGCACAAAAAAATTAAAATAATTTTTAATTTTATAAATGGAAGCGTGTCCTGGTTTTACAGCCTAGGGTCTTAAAATGACCTGAAAAATTAGTTGCTAAGTAAGGAGGACTGAAATGTCAATATGACAAATGTACAAAGATACCTGTCATTTTTTTTTCCAAAGCATTTTATTTTTGTCATTAAAATACAAAACAAATGAAAAAATGGACGTAATAAAAGAACTCCACATATTTGTACATATTTACATTAGGAAATAGTGACATGAGCTGGCATTTTAGTGCTCTTGCAGTCCATCCTGCAGCGTCAGTGTCACAACATGCTTGGCACTCCCATGGTGTTTCCTTCTTGCATTTGCCACAGGTGTACTCGTAGCAGCTCACGCACCATCTGGTCCATCACATCCACTCCGCACTTTGTGGTGTTGTACTTTGTCACAGTGTTTGGCTTCTTTTTGGGGGTATCTTCATTCTCAATCACTGTGTACATGCTACTGAGAACGTAGACCATCTTCTGTTCGTTTTGGCGCATATACTGTCAGGGTTGTTTCAGGGGTGGAAAACACTCGCGTGATGAATTCAGCCTGGTCCTTCTGTTTAGTTGACTGTGGAATTTGCGGCGAATCTTGTTGACGGTGCCGAGGACTGGAGGTTCTACGACTACGCAGGCGTTGTGCAAGAGACAGAGATGTGAAGAAATTGTCTGTGGTTACAGTTCTGCCCTTATCCATGAATGCTCCATCAGCTTCATGACAACACTCTCAGACAGTCTCTCTCCACTTGGACGACTGGGTCCTTTCTAAGATATGGGAGGACGTTGCAAATGTACTTCGATTTCAAGTCACAGGCTACCCAAAACTTGATGCCACACTTGTCGGGTTTACTTGCAATGTACTGCAGGAAAGTGCAGTGAGTCTTTGATGGGAAGAGTTGTTCGTCGATGGTGATGTGTCAACCAGGGTTGTAGGATGAGATGCAGTTATTGACGAAAGATCCCCAAACATCCGAAATTGCCACAAACCTATCAATCTCTGCTCTCTGGCTGCGTGTGAACATGTCATAAAAGCGTAGATGTTGCATGATGTTTTGGAAGCGGTTTCGGGCCATAGTAGCAATGATGTGTGGGTTTCCCAGATTGGCGGACCAGCTGTCACGTAGGGATGGAACATGGGTCACCTCCCCACAAGATTATGACTGCAATAAATGCTTCAGTTCTGGGAGGTCCATGAACCAATCCACTTGCTCCGTTTGCCGTGCATGCGGATTTGTCCGTTGCTGAATCCTTCGAAGCATGTCGAGCGTAATGAAACACCAGGAAGCTCTGAAGACGACTCCCGATACTTCTCTTGGCCTTAGACTGTTGGCTCTCCAATCTGCGTCGTATGCTTCTATTGGAGTGAAATGGAGATCTGTCCCCAGCTGTTCTTCACGGCCACTCTGTACCATCTTTAGCAATTTCTGTCGGCTCCTCACCCTCCAACCGAACTCTTCTTTTCTGGAGGAAGAGTGGAAGTCTCCTCATCTGCACGTAAACACATAGAAATTAGTTATCTTTTTTTTAAATTACCAAATCAAATTTATAGATGCTATACCCTATTCCTCAGTCGATTGATGATTTTACAACTTGGAGATTCACTCAAACAGGAAGAATTTGTTTTTTAGTTCTAACTGTATACACGACAAAACATTTCTTATTTGTCTATGAAAACACCATATACAATGAAGAGGCAGACAATATATTTATTTTCTTTTACAAGACAATTCAAGCATCTTTACTTTATATCTCCCGTTTACATTATGGTTCATTTTTTATGTTTTAGTTTTCTCTTTTCATTGGTTAACTCTAAAGTTTTCAACAGTCTCCTGGTTTGAGTACAAAGTAATCAATGGGGTGAAAATAGTATTTTTGGAGAGCTTACATGAAGACTGCTCAGAGTCTGAATCCACCTGAAGGTGTATCTCTTTGTGTTACTGAGTCACATAGGGCTTGTGTCCGCCAGGATCAGCTCCAAGGCCCTGCTTCGTGGTTTAGTGTCTCTGCATTTTTCCTTCTGTGTGTTCAAGGTGAAGCAAGCGCGGCAGCAATATTACCTCTTCAACACAAAGGCTTGCATGCAAATTTCATCCTTACAAAACAGCTCAAGTTTCCTTTTAGTTTTGATGGAGAGTGTTTGTGCACAGAATTGAGCAGAGTCCTGCCCCCTGCTGAATCCTCAGGTAATGGCGGCATTTGCAAATGAAAAGATGCTAATTGTGGCTGCCAGAGTCGTTCGGTTTGGACTAAGGGCCTTTTGGGAAGGTTTTGGGTTTTCTGAGGGGTTATAGAAATTCCTGGGTTTCCTAGTTATTACTCTTGAACTGTGCAGTGAAATTTCAGTTTAATTACAGGAATCTGGATCATTTAATAGTTCACCTGTATTCGTCCATTAGGTGGGTGATAGACCAGATTCCCTTCTTCCATCCGAGTTCTTAAGAACATTGATTTTCTATTCCATAGGATGCATCGGTTGTTCCCAAAGGGTGTATTGTGTGGTTGTAACATGATGGCAGAACAATAACTTCCAGTAGAGAAGAACTTGCTGGTGGAAATCTGATCATTTGCAGGTAGTTTGCGTTACATCATCGTCACATCGTTAGTACAAAGTCAGTACCTCACCATTTTTTGGAAATCTGTCCTGGGAATGCAGAACCTGAATGAACTCTGTGTCTAGTAAAGGAATTAAGCATCTTAAGTTTTTAAATCTCCTTCATTACAGCAACGTCTATGGGTGTACACCAGAGGCGTTTCTAGCCCATTGTGGGGGCTGAAGCCCCTGTAGTAAAGACTGGTTTGTGGGTGTGTAGGGACTGAGCCTCTGTGATGGTGTGAGGGAAGTGACGTAGTAGAGTTGGGGTTCGTTCCGGTTTTAGCCACGAATGAAGCCAGATGAGTTCTGCTGTAGAAGTCTCCCTCTGCTACATGAGACGTCCTTATAGAGGTTTATGTCAAGCTGGTTCATTATCCTGAGTGTTAAGTCGATGAGGAAAGTGAGGATTTCCTGTTTGCCTCAGTTTTTTTTCAGTCTTGTATCCTGGACCGGATCAGGGCAAACCCCTTGTTAAGAAAAAAATGACATGGGAAATATTTCAATAGTAATGCTTTCTAGGAAATATTATTTTGTTCTTTCATGTCAATTTTATTGTTATTTATTTTTTACTAATTTATAATTACTCAAGGTTTTCATACCTGGTGTTGTATTTATCTCATGTACCTCCTGTGTACTCCGTGGTACTCTTCCCATTTCTGAATGACGGCTCTATAGCAGGAAAGGTTAATGCTTTCATTGTGCTGGAAGATGTTGATTTGAAAAAAATTATATTAATATATTACAACATTGTAAGCTTGATTTGTTTTTCGTTTTTTTGATTTAATTTATTTTGTAGGAGGGTTGCAAAGATGAGCTACAGACAAAGGAGGCGCCAGTAGGAGATGTGTCCGAGTCAGACATGGACATAATAGTAATTTAGCTCAGCCAAAGAAAGATAACTTACAAGCATTTTGTGGCATCTGGTTCTTTGTTTGATTCTATAGGAGCTGCCTCAATGACAGCTGTATAAATCCTCAAATGTTTTCATTTGTACCTTTTACTGTGCAGCTACTTACTATGCATAAGACCCTCAAATGTTTAACTCACAGAAAACCTCCTGGACCAGACTTGATGGAGCCTTTTTTTTTTAAATGGCTGTTGATTTTGGTTGCACAGCCTCTTCAATCACTCAATCAATCAATCAATCAAACTTTATTTACATAACACCTTTCATACATAAAACTAGCAACTCCAAGGTGCTTTACAGAGAGTAAAATCCCCCAGAACCCAACCCAAGAGCAGCAAGCCCACCCCCCACCCCTTCCCATCAAACACACAAACAACAACAGAGGGTAAAAGCAAGTTAAAAGGACCAAGGAAAAGACATGGATACTTAGGATACTTGTTAATCTTTCAATTGAAAGTAAAGAAATTCCATCAGCTTCAGGTCGGTTAAAATCAACATATTGTTGAGATAAAAGACTGGATCTAATAGTATTGATCTTACTTGTGAAGTGGTCTGCAAAGTCCTCACATGCAGCGTCTGATGAAGGCATGGAGGACTTGTTAAAATCTGTGTTTGTTAAAAGAGCAATGGTTTTAAAAAGGAATTTTAGGTGTTCTTTTATTTGTTATGAGATTTGAGCAGTAGAGTTTTCTTGCTTGTTTTACTGAATTATTGTAGTTGAGTTGTAGTTTTAAAATTTCATACATGGACTGTTAGTTTAGTTTTTCCTCCATTTCCTTCTCGCTCTCCTGCAGCTTCTTTTTAACTCATTAATTTCCTGGCTTCTCCACGGTGTTTTTGATTTAACTCCTAATGTTTTTGTTTCAAGTGGAGCTGCTGAGTCAGTGGCTGACTTTAGTTTACTGTTGAAATGGTCAACAATAAAATCACACGATGCAGGTAAGCTCTGAGCAGGAGTTTTGGTTTAAAATGTTAATAAATTGCAGCCACTTCAGAAGTTAATGTATCGTTTCCTCACAGTTCTCACCGAGGTCTCCCGCTGGCTAAAACTGGTGATGTTAAAAAACACACAAAATGATGGTCTGACACAGCCAGATCAACAACAGAGGACACACCAGCAGACAGGCCATAGTAATGACCAGGTCCAGGGCGTTGTCCTCTGTTGTGAGTAGGTTGTGTTACATGTTGCTTAAAACCCATACTTTTTAAAATGTTTAAAAGCTTGTTGGCATAGGGATCACTACTGTTATTCTATTCTATTCTATTCTATTCTACAGTCATTTAGCAGACGCTTTTATCCAAAGCGACTTACATTTGAGAGTAAGAACAACACAAGCATGAATTCAAACAAGATGGGGCGTCATAATTAAGTGATAGTCAGACCGCTTTGAGTCCAGTTGGACCCAGGTGCTGTCATGTAGTGCTAGAGGCAGTGCATATGATATATATATATATTTTTTTTTTTTTTAAAGTCATTTTAATTTAAATACAAGATCACGATTTCATCACATAATATCAACTTGGGCATAAGTGCACACAGCTTCTTCAGTACTTGGTTGAGCCAAAGAGCTGGAAAAAATCTTTCTAACTCATTTAGTCTAAGCTAAATGTGGAAATGCTCCTTAAACAACTGAGTCTTTTACCTTGCTCTTAAAAGTGGATAAAGACTCTGCGGATCGGACGGAGTTTTGGTAGATCGTTCCACCACCGGGGAACAACAGAGGAGAAGAGTCTAGCTACTGATTTTGCGCCATGTTGTGGTGGGAGCAACTAGGCGTCTTTCACTGGCAGAGCGTAACTGTCGAGAGGGAGTGTAGCTCTGGATTAAGGAGTAAAGGTTAGACCGGAGCCGTTTGGGTTATTGTTTTGTAAGCCAGAAGCAGAGCTTTGAATTTGTTATCAATGTGAAGGTTAAAATCAACCAGTTATTAAAATTCGTTATTGTATTTAACATGTATGGTTGATAAAAACTCTGAAAACACTTTAATAAAAACAGGAAGGCGGGTTAGATGGTTTGTAAATGTTCTGTTACTGGGAGCTGTTAGTATGGGACATAGACATCTGACGGTAAGAGTATGTGCAATGTGGACGGACATGTCTGTATTGTCTGCTGGTCATGTGTACTGGTATGTAATGTATCAGAGAGTTAGGTTTTAATTGAGGGAGGTGTATACTGGCTGGACCGTCAATCTGAAAAAGCTTTGCAGGACTGGAGGGTGAGATCAATGTTTATGGAGGAAGATGAGAACCTGTGTGATTTGGGGTGTTAGCCAACTAATTTGAAAATATATGGTCTATTGTAGAATGTGGTGAAGTTGTCGATGTATGGGATGTTGAAGGAGTGACAGTAACCTTTTAACCAGATGTGAAGCTGTCGGATGCGGCTGAACTTAATGTCTCCATAACGTTGTGAAGGTAGTGGACCGGAAATAATGCAGTGTTTATTTAACTGTTTGATATTGTCAATGAGGTTGATAAAATCACAATCTTTAGTGTCTCTGACTGCTGGAACTTAAGATCATTTGTGCCTGCATGTATAACTATGGTGGAAGCTGAGGAGTGATGATAAGAAAGTTGGTGGGCGCACGTGGGCTAATGTCAGTGATACTGCACCTGAGTGGCAGGAAGTGTCTGCACTGTCATGGGACATGAAGGACAGTAGAGTCCCCCAACGTTGAGCACACGAGGGGCCAGCACCCGCCGCTGGTAGTCTTCGGGTAGTGTTAGGGCAGCCTACCGCATCAGAGCTCAATGCTGGCGGTCTCTGCTGGTGGGGCGAGGAGAGACATCGGCTCCTGCAGAAGTGGACGCAGGAGAAGAGAGGGAGGATCCAGCTCGAGCGGCGACACACCTCCTGGCGAGACTCACAGGGCGCGTCTTGGCGTGTCTTTTCATCGTGGCTTTCAGGAACTTTCGATGCCTCGAGGAGCCCTGGTATGAACGTGGGTCCTGGTCGCCTTGGTCCAGACCAGCGATTGTGCTGATCGATTTCGCACCGGCAGCCACAGTGTCACAGCCGGGCAGTGGAGAGCAGACAAAACCTGAAACGGTTAGATAAACCAGGCAAGCCATTATTTGAGTCTTTTTTTGGGACGGCAAACCACCTCAAACCAAGATGGCAAGTGTTCGGCGTGGAGCTGGAAGAGGGCCGGGGCGAGATAGCAGGGTCCCAAGTCATGGTGTCTTGGAGAGCCGCTTTTAAGTGACGCTCTGTGAATTGATGCTTGTTGGCTACACCCATCAGGGAATTCAGTTGATTGTTTTTGATATTCAGTTCCTCGGATAGCTTCCGGATGTCTTCTTTCAGGTTGGGGATCTGTACTGTTTGTGTATTTGCAAGCTTTTATCGGAAGTACAGAGGAAGCCATTTCAAGCCTTTTTTTAGGTTCTGGTAAAACCGTTCTCTTTATAAAAACCAGAATATTAAAAGCTACAGTTAAAAATAGTGTGACTGTGCAGTTCAGGTTTTTTAAAAGGCTTAAAACAAACTTCAAACACCCTCACCTGTTCTGCTGTTATGTGTGGAGGGTGTTGAGATAGGGGGAGGGATAAAGGTTGGCAGAGGGGGCTGTGTACTGCAGTGGGCGAGGGGGGACCGTGGGCTGGTCAAAGCGGTTAAGAAGATGTTCAGCCTGTTTGCTTCTTCCACTGTTACCCCCTGCTATTATGGCCTTTGATCTGAAGCCTGTGATGGTGTTGACACTCTGTAGGCATCCTTCACATTGGAGTACAGCAGGTTCTATTGTTCTGTTGTTCCTTGTGGGACAGTCTACAGCCTGATAGAAGGAGGCCAAGGTAGAGTCCAGGGAAGCATGATTAAAATCCCCAGATATGACCATAAATGCTTCGGGGTGTTTTGTCTGCAGCCTTGCTGTTACTGTGTGTATCTTCTCACAGGCAGCTGATGCTTCTGCTCTCGGCGGGGATGTAAACACCAGAGCACAATCACGTGACTAAGCTCCCTCAGCAAGTAATATGGCCGCAGACTAACGGTAACAGTTTCCAAGTCCTGGCAACACAGTTCCTTTTTCACTGAGACATGTCCTGGCAACACCAACGTTTTGTTCCACATATATGATGAGCCCCCCACCTCTGCTCTTACCGCAGGCGTTCATGTCTCTGTCAGCTCTCACAGTGAAACCCGGTAGATCCACGTTACCATCCGGTATCGCATCAGTGAGCCATGTCTCTGTAAAGATGTATATGCTGCACTTGCGATTAATTCTGTTGATTGTTCAGTGCCAACAGCTCGTCCATCTTGTAGTGAGTTGACGTTCCCCATTAGTACAGAGGGGATCACTGGCTTAAAATGTCGTCGAGCAGCCTTTAGCTTAGATCCTGACTTGCAGCCTCTGTACTTCCTCCTCAGCTCTGTCGATACGTTGTGCTATATTCCGACATTAGTCTTCCATGCAAAAAGTTTCTCTCTTGAATAAACAGGACGACGTGCAAGTGTTATGCTAGAGTTCAAAATATTCAGTAGGAATATATATATATATAATAGGGAATAAAACGATAAATAAAAATGATAAGAAAGAAAGAAAGAAAGAAAGAAAGAAAACACTTGGGTGCGTAAGAGACACTGGTAAGGCAGTCGTTTCCTCACAGCGCCGTTTAAAAAAAAATATTATATATTATTATTATTATTAAAAAATTATTCCTCATTGTTGGCAACTAAGCTGTTGGGATTTGCGTTTTTTGCTCTCCCTTCCTCCTAGCACTCCTGAGTGACTGATTATTGGACACAGGTGCTCCTCATTTGGCTCCAGCAATACGACCTGTGATTGCTCTTCATTCAGCACCAGTTTGTCTGTTTACCAGTGGTGTAGTATGGCCAACCAACAAGTTTTGTCCCTCTCAGTTCAGTTTAAGCCGACTGCATGACCTTATGTTCCCTGGATTCAGCCACCTGAGTTTCTGCATGTTAAAAGATCTCCAGCTACTCCACATTACCAGTTTTTCTGGACTTGATCACATTTCTGGATTTTTGTTATTAAAACTATTTTTGCTTTTCATTCATTTATTTGTTTCTGTGAGGTTCCTGCTATCCACCCTTATCCTTAACATTAGCGACTTTTTCCCATTGACAAGCATGTGCTGTGCAGACCCCTCCTACATCCAAAAGGCTTGGTCTTTCTAGCAGCAGCAGCTTTATTCAGAGCTGATGACATCCATCTCTGTTTCATGACCAGGCTGAAAATAAAATGTATAAGCTGCTGCTGGAGGATCCTACGCTAGCTTACCGTCACAGTAATGTCTTCTCATTGAAGAGTGTGGAGGAAAATACTAAAAAGTAAACAAAATACTCTTATACTGAACTTAAAAAAGTATTGACAAAATGATTTATTTTTAAGGTGGACTATTTTTTTTAAATCAATTTTTTCCAGGAGCTACATGGACCAGTCATACTATGCCCTAAGGGGATGATGGGGACAAAGTCTGCCGTTCTGCCTTCGACTGCAAAGTGAATCAAATCATCAAATCTGATTTGATTTAACAAGTTCTATGTCTACTTGTTTTGTATTACTTGTTCAAGTATTTTATAACTACTACAATGAAAATGAGAGGAAATGTGAACATTTGCTATGTAAGGCGATTTCAGTGTGCGCCCGTAAATTTCTGCTTGTGCTCCTAAAAATTTAAGTTAGCGGTAAGCTGTTGGGGCCCAGCTTTGAAAAGTTGTTGGGGCGCCAATGATGAGACTGGAAGATGGGTTTAGCCTTAAACTGTCATGTGCACTGTTGCATGGTCTGCTACTTTAGCAGCAACCTGTGCACACATGGACTATGAAGAAAAAAGTTTGTGGTGTAAGAGACCTAAATCAGAGACACACAAACATCTGATATTCATTACAAACAGCTTCCACAAGTTTGTTACTCATGAATTAAAAACTCTTTTAAACTTTTAGTTTGAGAATCCTGACCTCAGGAGTTTCCAGTTTGCAGTCTGGACTCTTCAGTCCACCACACAGCTTCTTCAGTCCTGAGTCCTGCAGGTCGTTGTTACTCAGGTCCAGTTCTGTCAGACTGGAGGACTGGGAGCTGAGGACTTGAGGACAGAGATCCACAGCTTGTCTCTGAAGAGACCACACGCACTGAGTCTGGAGAGAAAGTTACAGAGAAAATGTAAGACGTGAAAGACTGAATCAGCACTCATGTTGAACGTCGACTCAAAGAACACCTTGTAGAGAAAATCAGGTGTAACTCCACAGTGTTTTACCTGTTTCATAGTGTTCTTACTGTTTGTTGACTGTTTCATTTTACACGTGTTTAACTGGTAAAAGAGGTGTTGGTTAAAATAATTACAGTTCAGAAGGACCAACCTGTAACCTCAGAGCATGAGTATCAGACACTGATTTATATATGTGCAGCCTCCACAGATGGTCCAGTCAGAACAGATGAGGTATACAGCACCAGTCCAACACACTTCTCCTTTATGCCACGCTTAATTGTTGCTGAGTCACATTCTACATGGGAGGAAGTCGGAGAAAACCCCACGCCAAAGCTGGAGAACATGCAAACTCCAACACAGGTCTCCCCCAAGAACTTGTTACTATATATAGAATTATAACAATATTGTACAAACAGTATTAATGGCATAATCATCCCATTTTTCCACCTACAAAAACAAAGAAAAGAAAAACAACAAGAAGCTGAACTGGATCAGATAATAAAACTATTAGAAACCATCATCGCTTCTAACCCAAATGAAGAGCCAGAAAGCAACCCAGATCAAACCGGTTTTCATTAAAGGCAGACACTAATCAAACAATACACGTATAGACTTCTTAACCTATAGGATTTCGCTCAATATCACAAAAATACAAAACTATTATAGTCACACTAGACACAGAAAAGGCATTAGATAGAGTTAACTGGTTCTTCGTCATTTCCACATGGAAAACTTTAGCTTTGTGGATCAAGAGTTTATCTACGTCCCCACAAGTGTGTGGCTGTAGGTGCAGCCATCACATGGTTTGCTGAGCAGATATTATGACCAATCTGGGTCCAGAAATCAGCATCAGGAGCAACAGATCAATCTTTGTCCCACTGGGATTCTGGTAAAGAAGGGCTTTTGTCTGATTGTTGTATTATTTTGTATATTTTACACAGATGATTTTTGGAAGAAGAAATGTTAAATGAATTTGAACTTAGTAATGGAAGATTTAAATTTATGGTCTTAATGTTATATTAGAAGCCACCTGTGTTCCTCATTCTTCACCAGCTCGGTCCCTCACAAACCAGAAATGCAGATACTAAACTAATAAATTACAAGATACTCCAGAGAACTCACTACACAGGGCTCAGGATGTTCAAAATGGAATATCACTCAGACATTTTTACTAACTGCTCTAAAAACACCCTGATAATTAGATCCATGCCATATGACACTGCACACCAGTTAAACAATTCTGGAAAGAAATCCCAGAATCTCTTTCTCAGTTCATGAGCTGTCACATCCCTCTGGACCCCTCACTCTGCCTATTAAGCCCCGTTTCCACCGATGGGTGCAGGCCGGGACGCATTTTTATGTTTCCACATGAGAAGACTGGGAATTGTAACATCTGACCCAACCCGTCCAACTTTGTTGCGACCTTCCGTTGAGGAACCAATCTAACCGAGACAACTAGAAAGGTTGGAGTTTGACACACTGCCATCTGTTGATTTGTTCATAAAAAAAAGTCACTTCACATGTGACCTGCATAAAAAGAACGCAAGGACTTCCGGTCGGATCACCATCGTGTATGGCTGCACTGTGAGGGAGCTCCCAAAAGGACCAGCGTAATCGACAGACTACCCCGTTTAAACTATGTAAATAATGTGATAACCGTGAAACAAGAAACGGGGAAGTTAAATACACGAGAGAAATCTACGCCAGAGACCGGACATAAAGTGAGTTAACTGAGAGACTTGAGTGGAAACTGCGTGTTAGCATTAGCAGTTATAACTAATACCGACTCAAGCTAATAGCAACAAGTGAAGCGAAACATCGGACCATGGCCGACTACGAAGTCATTTTACAAGAACTAAGAGAATTCCGACAAGAAAATAAAGAGCAACTTGGAGGAATCAAAGAAGAGTTGGCCAAGGTGAACGAAAGATTAGAAGAAGCGGAGGAGAGGATTACAAAAGCAGAAGAGAGAATTCAGAACACGGAAGAAGCTGTTTCCGTACTTGTACAGCTGCACGCAACCTTCGATGAGAAGATTATGGATATGGAGAGTCGATCTAGGCGTGAGAACATCCGAATTTACGGCGTTCCAGAGTTGTCCGAACGAGAAGCTCCATCCATGTGTGCTTTTGTTGAGACGCTACTACGCGAAGGCTTGGACCTGGACGGCGAAGGCATCAATATCGAACGAGCTCATCGCTCCCTTGGCCCCGCACCCCCGAAAGAAGCCCCGGCCCGCTCTATCGTGGTGAAGTTCCTGAGTTTCAAGATTAAGGAACAGATACTCCGTAAAGCATGGCAGAAGAAGGGGTTCACCTGGAACGGTAAACAGATAACGTTGGATAATGACTACCCTCCCCTTATTCTGAAGAAACGAAGAGAATACGCAGAGGTGCGCAAAGTCTTAAAAGAAAACCAGATAGCGTTTCAAACACTCTTCCCGGCGAGGCTTAAAGTGAAATACTCGGATGGGGACAAAACTTACGCCACCGCGGCCGAAGCGACTGAAGATATGTCTAGAAGAGGCTACAGCGTCAAGATCATCAAACACCCGAAACGATCCTGGAGCGACTCAAACAACAAACCTGGACGAGAGTGACCAGAAGAGGTGCCGGCAGCGCGGTGAACCCGGGAAATGACCCAGGCTACAAAGAAAAGCTCCGTGCATTCAGAAGAACTGCAGCTGAAGCTACAGGAAATTAAGGTCTTACTCCACTTGTTTTTAGAGGCTCACTTGTTTTATACTATAGACGTTTCTCTGAATATAAACAGGTAAAATATGGTCCTGAGGGATTTTTTTTTCTCCCCCAAGTGAAGCCCTAGCCATTAAGGGCCCCCCCCTTCATTGTACTGATGTGGACGCTGCCCCTGGAGGCTTCGCAGGGTCTATCTAAAAGACCCCAGCCTTGGAAGTTCTCATTTTTCAAGTTTATATATAGTCATTTTTTTCTGTTAGGTTCTACATTTGTTCTGTGTTCAGTGTTCATTGTGGAGAGTGAGGCACAAATCAAGCAGCAAAAAGTCCTATATAAATGTCTGTTGATTCAGTGAAATTGGTAACAGTTAATATTAACGGTTTGCATAACCCAGTTAAAAGATGGAAAACCCTATCTAAACTCAAAAGAGATAAAGTACAAATTGCCATGATCCAAGAAACACATCTTTCAGATGAAGAGCACTCAAAGTTGAACAAGCTTGGTTTTAAGCATGTGTTTTATTCATCCCACAGCTCAGGGAGGCGTAGAGGAGTGGCAATATTGATAGCTGGATCACTAACTTATGAACATTTATCCAAATGTGTAGACAAAGAGGGGCGATTTATAATGATCACAGGCAACCTTGAGGGTTCTCTTATAACCATACTAAATGTTTATGTTCCTCCTGGCAGCAACTGGTCCACTTATAAACAAATACTAGAAATGATGACGACTAAAAGTCAAGGAACCTTAATATGCGGTGGGGATTTCAATGTTACACTAGATGCAAGAGTAGATTCTTCTAATGGGAAAGGTGACTTAAGAAATATAGGGAAAAGGATGACCCACTTCATGGAGGAAACAGGTCTATTTGATGTGTGGAGAGATAGTAATGCAACCAAAAGAGAATACACCCATATTCCCATGCTCATAACGTATACTCCCGTTTAGATTATTTTTTTAT